>NC_047650.1:36465400-36535829 GCF_902201215.1 Prunus dulcis | reverse complement strand
GAAAGGGGAGGGGGATCGAACTAGTATATAGATGGGGAGCTTTCTTTCTTTCTTTCTTTTTTCTAATGTCCTCTCTTGTAGTTTAGACTATTGTTTGTACTAATAAAAAAAAATTTCAATTAGGAGTGGTGAATTAGAGAGAAATTAATCCTGATGTCTAATTTTTTTTGGGAAGAGGTCTCATTGATGATTGGGAATTTGAGTAATTAATATAGTGAGAATACAAAAATATATAGGGCTTGGATGGAAATGTTTCAATTTGAATCTAAAAAAATAACACCACGGAATAACTGAGGCAGATGGTTAAGATACACAAGCTGGTTAAACTATATACTGTATTTATACATGTAAATAAATAAATTCATGAACCAATATATTCAAATCGTATTATTATAAATTCAAAATTAAACTTAAATCCAACACTTTCATATTCTCATGAACTCAGTTCAGTTTATCTGATTAATTTCAAACATGAACCTTCTAATAAGCATTCTAAGTATCCATCTCACATTGCATGGTCAACTCCTGCAATGCTATATATAACAAGAGGGAGGAGCCTGTGAATTTTTTTTTTGGTTTTCAGGGCCTGCCCACAGTCAGCTTTCTGTTTTTGGTTATTGTTGCTTCATCTAGCTTTGGCATTGGATATGGGCAGAATGACACTTATAATGTGCTTGACATTGGTGCCTTTGGAGATGGCGGAGCAACACAAGTCCTAAACATCCCACAAGGGAAAACTTACTTGCTCAAACCTCTCAAATTTGTGGGTCCTTGCAATGCAAACAAGGTTCAAATTGAGGTATTTATTTTCAAGGCTTTGGTTTCTCAATATTGGCCTTGTAATTATAAAGTAATATATTTGAATGCGTTTTCTCCTCTTTTTTTATTTATTATTTATTTTTTATAGAACCTTTCCTATATTGAGAGTGGGCCATGATCATCGGGGTATGCTAAGACAATCACTTTTGAGCAAATCAGAGTCACAGAGACCAAACATCCGATCATCATTGACCAAAACTATGTAGACGATAACAGAGGAGTGAAAGTGAGCAATACAACATTTAGTGGCTTTGAAAGAACTTCGACTAGCCAGCAAGCAACAACACTGAATTGTTGTAGGTTGGGCTGCACCAACATTGTCATGGATCATGTCAAATTAAGTTCCATGGTGCCTGGAAAGCCACTCAGATCTTTATGCAAGAATGCCAATGGAACATCAATCTCTACATCCCTCATGTTGATTGCCTATCCAAATGAGATGTGTTTCTTTCTGGAATAATTTCTTCTATAATAAGATTATTTGTTTAAACGACCTTTTCAGCTCATCATGTATTCATTTTGTGAATTGGGAAAATAGTGGATGTATGTTACCTTAAAAGAAAATTAGTAAATCAAGTGATTGATGTATGCATGCAGTGTATAGGAGGATCCTAAGTCTTTGCATTTAGTCTTCGTGCATTTACCCGCATTTCACAATGTCTGGACCATTCTTATAATCTAAACGCTTCCAAATTTATTTTTTTCTTTTTCCTTTTATCAAAAAATTATTTTAAAATTAACAGTTATTTTATGGTTCAAAAAAATTAAGTAAATATAAATTAAAAATCACGCAGCTGCCACCATAGGTTGGGGGGGAAGTGACTGCGACTTCTTTGGCAAAAGGGCTCCGGATGAGGCTGCCTCCAATCTTCACATTCATTCATAATGGATCATTCTTCTACCTAAGGCAGAGACAGTAATTGGCTGGTGGGTTTCGTCCCTTAACTAGAAGATTGCTTTGGGGCTCACTGGTGTAGCCGTAATTGGTGGGGTGCTTGTCGTAAAGGGGAAGATAAAAGGGGAGTTAGGCTTTCAGTGTGCCAAATTCCATCCCTACGGTCCTTGTACCGACTAAGACCACCGGAACAGACAAGTGTTTTGAGAGAGGCATAACGATAAGTGGTGTGGGGGTGGGTAGGATTGGAGGGGATAGGGATTGGGAAGGGGGAGTTGGATTTTTGGTTTTTTTAATTTTGGCTTTTGTAATTTTTAGTCTTATTTTTTAATTTTAGATTGAATTAAAATTAAAAATTGCTTCAAGTTATTAGATTTTTCAACATTTGCTAATGTGTCAAGTCTTAAACAATTAGATTATAACAATGATCTAGATATAAAATATGTATATTTATATTGTTTTGTTTTGAACTGTTTTTGCAAGAATTAGATTTTCATATGAGAAAGTGAGTCTTTGACCTTTCCTCTAGGGATGGAATTGAGTGGCTCATGGAAAGAATCCGAGACTCAATCTTCAAATGATTTTGCTTATGGGCAACATCAACCAATCTCGGATCCATATGGGTGGCATGTTAACAATTACATGGAAAACTATTTTGAGGATTTATCATTTGATGACTACTCACAATACACATACTCTACAAATAGAGATGATGAAGATACTGAAAATTTTGAACCTTATAGTCACTCATGTATCTTACCATGTAATGTATAAAGTGTAAAATATTGTAGTAAATCATTATATATATAATGATTATGGTGTGTTTAATCTTCTTTCATTAATTACTACATATTTTCTACGCTCACAGTGTTTGTCAACTAACTATATAATCAACTTAAATAAGTTAAACCCATCATGCAATGAATTTTCTTCCAATTTTTTTGTGTGATAAACTAATAGATATAATTGACTTAATAAATATCCTCCAAAGTTTCAATAAAAATTTTCAAGTTTTTCTTACAATTTCTGTGGTTTTATTCAATTTTTATCGATAATATCCTGATATTTCCATCGAAATTTCCGTATTTTTAGACTACCGATATTTCCGATGCGCATCAATATTTTAGACCTTGCATATGAACATCATTCATATGCCAAAACAAGTGTAAATCTTTTGGCATAACGTTCTCTTGCTTGATTCATCGTTCAACCATAAAATCTAATCCAGTTAAGCTAATAAGATGATTCGTAACTTATTGAAATGGAAAATATATGTGGCCTACTTGGTTTCCTGTGATATCTAGGTGATCAATAGTTTACTCTCAAGCAAGTCATCCTTTCTAAGAAAATGCTACTTTCTGAGTAATATATCTGGATTCGTAATTAACATGGAAAAAAATAATTCTCAATCACCAAGATCTAAATTATCTATTTTGATGAATTTGTTGGATAAGCATTATTTTTTCTCTCATCGGGTACTATATATAATGCTACATAGCCTAGTGGATTTCTCAAACTAATCATATTGTTATAAAAACATATTTGATACTTGTCTTTCAACTGGTGGACTCCAGTATTCTTTTTCTTCTGCCGCTTCAACTTTGGGTTTAGTTTTGTGAAAAAATGCAGGACATACTTATTATCTTTTTCATATTTTGCATTGCTTCATCTCAGTTAATTGGTATTGTGTACAGCAAAACAACATTTGATGTTGTCAAATTTGGTGCTGTTGGAGACGGACAAACTGATGATTCCGAAGTAACTTCTCTTTCTTCAATTGTGTCTGTAGGCATTTAACGTGTATAGGTTTTCCGTCGGGTATAATATTCTTTTGTTAGATAGCCCGACATATTAATGTTGTCATATTGTCAATTCAAAGTAATTTATGAAAAATATACGGAAATTTCAATTACAAAGTAATTGATCTATTTTTGTTTATTTTTTTGGGTAAATAATATACCTATATTTTTATACGTATATATTTATATTTTTCATATGTACATTATTGGATATGTAATTTACATATTTTTTTTATTTGCAATTTTAAGGGGCCATATGTTAGAGGGAATGGCAACCAAAAGAAATGGGGTGATTGATATGCTATTAATAGGGAGTTTTAATTACAATTATGGCAGTTAATGAAATGCTTGGAATAAATTATAAATAAAATATGAAGTCTGATGGCAAGGATGTAAAAACATAGGAATACTATGATCTCTTATATCATAATGGTCATTTAAGTTTGAAATTGAGTTTTACACATAGATTTATAGAATGATTGGTATATGTATAGGAAATAAAAATTATAGGGACCTATATTGAACAAGCCCTAATAAGTCGAAAATTAAAACATTTTTTGTTTTCCTTTTCCATTTTCCATCGTCTTATAGGCTTTTGTAAACGCATGGAAAGCCTTATGTGGAGCAGCTGCAGCTGGTGATGACGTACCAACACTTACTATACCAGGGGGAAAAACATTCTTATTGCAACCCTCGGAATTTGAAGGTCCCTGCAAATCAAAGAGTGTTCATGTTCAGGTAAGACAACACTAAAATATATATAATTAGCAGTGACAATCAATCTTAACAAATAAACTCAACTATTTTAAAATGGAAAATAAATCTAATTTATTAACGTTATTAACGCTATTCCTATTGGGGGTGGAGGGCAGGTCTCGGGTAATTTGATGGCACCCAAAACGCCCGATGCATGGAAAGTGTGTCCATCATATAGTTGGCTTTCATTTAGAAATGTGGACCATCTCATACTCGATGGTTCAGGAAAAATTGACGGTCAGGGTTCAGCTTGGTGGAGCAAAGTGAGCGAAAATAGCTTTTTTGTAAATGTAAAACTCTGTTCACATCTGTTGAAATTCTACTATATATATGTGGTCAACTATCTAATACAACATACTATCACTCAATTTATACAGGGGAACAGGGAGAAGTGCGAAAGACCAAAGGTTAGTTGCTTATATTATCATACTGTAAATTTAGACCCATAATTAAGTTGATTTTCTTATTCTTTTCTAAATATGTATGACAAGAAAACATTATTCTTTGGATTTGAAAGAACGGTCATGTTTTTTAAATATTAAATTTTAAGTTTTGTTAAAATTTATAATGTTAATGCAGGCTCTTCAATTCCACCGATGTGATCATCTTCGATTGAGTGGACTTACTCACATAAACAGCCCAAGATCTCATATTGGTATAGGCACAAGCAATGACGTGGATATCTCCCATCTTACTATAATTGCACCTGATGAAAGTCCAAACACTGATGGAATTAACGTCGCAAACTCAACCTATGTCTATATTCATGACTCTAAAATTGGAACTGGTAATTAAAAGTTAAATCATTTTTCATTCATTAACCATGCACGTTGTTTTGCAGGCAATTATAGTTTTTTTTTTTTTTCTTTCCATTTTTGTTACAGGTGATGACTGCATTGCAATCAGTTCTGGTGCTTCCAATGTTAGGATCGCCAAGATTGCGTGCGGACCAGGTCATGGAATTAGGTTTGTCCAAAATAACCACATAACTAAAGTTATTTGAATTTACCATATTCAGTGTTTAATTTGTCAAATTCTGTTTGCAAACAGTGTGGGAAGCCTAGGAGCAAATGGGGCTTATGCTGCAGTGGAAAATGTATACGTGAGAGATTGTAGTTTTAATGGAACTCAAAATGGAGCAAGAATCAAGACATGGCCGGTAATTATAACGATCGATGTAACATTAAGAATCTCATATATATATATATATATATATATATTATGTTATATCTATTAGTTTCAAGCTCTAAAGTATTGTTCTTGTAAATTTCTAGGGTGGATCTGGATATGCTAGGAATATAACCTTTGAGAACATCACACTTACCGCAACTAAAAACCCCATCATTATTGACCAACAATACTGCAACGGTGCTCACGATTGCGCAAAGCAGGTAACTTTTTTTGTCATATTTATATGTTGCTAGATTATGAATCTAGACTAGACATTGAAATGAGAATCGACATAATCAATGAGTCTTGATTCAAGATTTGGCAACGTAATCAATTCTGGTGGTTTTAAATATGCTGGCAATGCTAACTTGTTTGAAATGCTGATTATTAGAGCAAAGCTGTGCTGGTGAGCAATGTGAGATTCACTGATTTTAGAGGAACTTGTGGAAATGAGGAGGCCATCAAATTAGACTGCAACCACATTTCGGGTTGTCAAAACATTGAACTGGTGAAAATAAATATCACCTCAACGGTTCCAAGTAAGAAGGTTTATGCAAGTTGCAACAATGCCAAAGGAAATTCCGGCTCTACTGTGCCCACTGTATCTTGCCTCAAGTATCCCACTCGTCCATTCATCTAACTCTCAGACTTGTAGTTCCTTGAGGAAAAGAACAAGAAGAAACAAAAAATAAAGGCCTTGTAAGGAGAAAAATAAACTATTGTATACCAAAGTATTGCATGGTTTATGGCCTTGTAAGGAGAAGCTTATTATATTCTCCATTTGTCAATTAATAATATACGTGTTTCTTCTTCTCTTTTTTATAATTCAAAATATTTTACTTTTTTCAAAGGTGGAGTGCGCTTTCCCGCCAATCACAGTTTGACATGTGTGTAGAGATTTTTCTTTTTTGTATTTTTAACCCAAGAGGAAAACAGTGTCCATTTTCAGTTAGCAATAAATAGTAATTTTCCTTTTCCAGAAGGTTTAATTGTTTTTGGACCCAAAAAACAAAAGAAGAAAATTTAATTGTTTTAGCTGATTAATTTGGTTGCTTTTTATAATTCGGAAGTGTATGAAATTAGCTGTTTTTCTGTTACATGGGCCAGAGGCCCAAAACAATGGACACTCCGGCCTAGTCATCTAGCAGAAAAAAAAATATATTGTGGAAGATGTTCAATCTCATTATCCAACAGGAGAGAGAGGAAATATTGGACTTAAACCTTTTTAATGATTTAATGGTTGGATTGAACCACTCATCGTCACTCACAGATCCATATCTCAAACGCAAGTGATGGATTTTCTTGATGTGCCAATAACCTTGAATAAACTAATATCGATTTATAGAATGAAAAAAAAATGTATCGAATGACGAACATAAAGGTAATGTTATGAAAAGTTAACCAATAAGGGCTCGTTTGGTACGTCTGATTGTACTGACTAATTTCCGTCGGATAGTATTAATCTGTTACGGAGAGTACTAACTATTTATCCATAATATTATAAGGCGTTTGGTGCTATTCCGGATAAATAGTCTGACTAAGTTATACTGTGTTTGGTGATGTTCCGGATAACATCATATTAGACTATTTTTTTTATAAAAAGAAATCTTTGATAATTTTAATGGAAATTGAGATTCAAATAACACGAATTTTTTTATGGTAAGATTCATATGACAAGATTTGTTTTTCAATTGTTTTTGCCAAATTTTTTTTTTTAATATAACCCATTATCATAATTGTAGTATCTCATAAAAATTCCAACATATTCGCATACGTTAATAAAAACAGTACCAAATAATGTATAATTCAAAGTGATCACATACTAAGGTGATAAGAGCAAAAGAGAAAGTTGTTCATAAACCAAACTACATCAAAGAGTGAATCACAGCTCCCTCGCCCCAAGTAAAAGAAGAACAACTGCTTTTCTCATAAAATACCAACAATCTAAATATTCCCACAACGTTGAATCACTATATCACATACAAAGAAAACAATTGATTAAAAAAAATGTCAGAAAAGAAAAATTCATAACCTAATTTCCACAAAAATTTAATAAAAAATTGAAATATATAAAGAATAGAGAAGAAGTAAGAATAAGCATATTGGAGAGAGTATGAAAAAGAGAGAAAGTGAGAGATGAATATCTGGAGAAGAGTGAAGAAAATAACCTATGGAGAAGATAGCAGAGAAGAACCCTAGGGAGAAGAAGATGAAAAGAGCGTCTGATTTTTTTTCATAGAACGCGTGTTCTTTTCCCTAGCTATATAATTAAGCCCAATGCGTGTTCTTTATCTAAACTAGTGTGTGTGGGTTGTATTAGTTAGTCAAGTAAGGAGAGTATTAAAAGCCCAACCCGTATAGTCGGGTAATTAAATAATACAAGTTAACACCAAACACCTGACATAGACTATTTACTCATATCCAGAGTCTAATACGGTGTACCAAACGAGCTCCAAGTTCATATAAATGCAAAGCTTATGAAGTTTTCAGAAAGCTTAGGTCATCTCGTTGAAGTTTTCGTTTACAGTAGAACTGAGATGCATGGGCGGAACTACTCCTAGGGCTATACTGCCGTAGCCCATGGAGATTTTGGGGATTAAAAAAAAAAAAATCAAACATATATATATATATATTTATTTAATTTGTTTTATATATAGTCCAATATGTACTAACCTATTAAAGTCCAAAAAATCAAAGTTTTTATGAATTTAGTTGCATAGAGTCAATATACATATACATTAAAATAGGTACACTTTCAATTATATTGTTGAACATATTTTCATTTTGATAATATGTGTTTTTTGGTATCATTTAATACATATTTGTTTTAAGAACTTATTAGAAATTAACATTTAGCTTGCACTCGATAGTCCTACATTCGATTTCCTCCTCTCCCAATATCGCTTATATAAGAAGGAAAAAACTCATTAGAAATTAATCAATTAAACTATGAACTTATTGGAATTGCAACTTTAACAGAGCTCAGAATGGTGCAAGAATCAAAACATGGCAGGTAACTAAAATTTTGAAATATATATATATATATATATTAATCCATTTTCAAAACTTGTGCTTTGTGTTGATATTAAATGTCTCATGTCGTTGTGTCCCCCATTTTTCGCCAATCTGCCCCAATATCTCCTTCTTTTTTTGCCTGATCTTCTGTTCGGATTTGGACTCTTCATTGGGATACAACAATAATATCTATAAGCGCTTTGCTGCTCTATTATCGAAGTGTATTTAGAGCTTTTGCTACAGTTCTTGCTCTGGTGCTTGCACCAATGCTCTCCAGTCTCTTGGTGTCTGTATTTTGGTATATACCTTGGTGTTGTAATTGGTTGTTGTTTTCTCTTAGGTGCAATGTTGGATTCGGGTGCGATAGAGAAGGCGATCTATGGAGGAATGTTTTAGTGCTGATGTGTTTATGCTTTTTGGGGAATTTCTCTTCTTGCGGAAGATCAGTGAATCTTTATGTGCAGTAGTGCTGACCTGTCTGGTGCTGACATGTTTGTTCCTGGCCCTCTCGGCTTTTGTTTTTTTGTTTGTTTGCTTCCTATTTTTGGGATTTAAATGAACTTGGATTGTTTACGACCAAAAAAAATTTAAAAAAATTTAAAAAATTGTAAATCTTTTGGTAACGTTCTTTTGCTTTTACCAATAAATTTGAATACGCGGGGATCTTGATTCTTTTCCAAAATATAAATATTAGATTCATCGATCAACCATAAAATCCAATCCAGTTAAACTAATAAGATGATTCGTAACTTATTGAAATGGAAAATTTACACAAATTCTTATATATGTGGCCTACTTGGTTTCCTGTGATATCTAAGGTGATATCTAAGGTCATCATTTCTAAGAAAATGCTACTTTCTGAGTAATATATCTGGATTCCTGATCGTAATTAACATGGAAAAAAATAATTCTCAATCACCAAGATCTAAATTATCTATTTTGATGAATTTGTTGGATAAGCATTATTTTTTCTCTCATCGGGTGCTATATATAATGTTACATAGCCTAGTGGATTTCTCAAACTAATCATATTGTTATAAAAACATATTTGATACTTGTCTTTCAACCGGTGGACTCCAGTATTCTTTTTCTTCTGCTGCTTCAAATTTGGTTTAGTTTTGTGAAAAAATGCAGGACATACTTATTAGCTTTTTCATATTTTGCATTGCTTCATCTCAGTTACTTGGTATTGTGTACAGCAAAACAACATTTGATGTTGTCAAATTTGGTGCTGTTGGAGATGGACAAACTGATGATACAGAAGTAACTTCTCTTTCTTTCAATTGTGTTTATAGGCATTTAACGTGTATAGGTTTTCCGTCGAGTATAATATTCTTTTGTTAGATAGCCTGACATATCAATGTTGTCATATTGTCAATTCATACTATAATTTAATCTGACAATATAATAAGTCGAAAATTAAAACTTTTTCTTTTTCTTTTCCATTTTCCATTGTCTTATATTCTTGACTTTGCATGATATATAGGCTTTTGTAAAAGCATGGACAGCCTTATGTGGAGCAGCTGCAGGTGGTGATGACGTACCAACACTTACTATACCAGGGGGAAAAACATTCTTATTGCAGCCCTCGGAATTTGAAGGTCCCTGCAAATCAAAGAGTGTTCATGTGCAGGTAAGACAACACTAAAAATATATATAATTAGCAGTGACAATCAATCTTAACAAATAAACTCAACTATTTTAAGATGGAAAGTAAATCTAATTTATTAACGTTATTATAAATCCTCTACTTATAACTAATCCTTTCTTTATTCGTCGTGATTTTTATTTTTTATTTTTCCTTTCCTATTCCTATTGGGGGTGGAGGGCAGGTCTCGGGTAATTTGGTGGCACCCAAAACACCCGATGCATGGAAAGTGTGTCCACCACATAGTTGGCTTGTATTTAGAAAAGTGGGCAATCTCATAATCGATGGTTCAGGAAAAATCGACGGTCAGGGTTCAACTTGGTGGGGCGAAGATAGCTCTTTGATAAATGTAAAACTCTATTCACATATGTTGAAATTGTACTATATATATGTCATTATATATTTTATATATGTATTCAACTATCTAATACGGCATACTATCACTCAATTTATACAGGGGAAGAAGGAGAAATGTGAAAGACCAACGAAGGTTAGTTACTTATATTATCATACTTTAAATTTAAACCCATAATTAAGTTGTTTTCTTTTATGAATACATCTGGCAAGAAAACATTACTCTTTGGATTTGAATGAATGGCCATGTTTTTTTAATTTTTAATTTTCTGTTTTAGTAAAATATATAATGTTAATGCAGGCTCTACACTTCCTCCGATGTGATCATCTTCGATTGAGTGGACTTACTCATATAAACAGCCCAAGATCTCATATTGGTATAAGCACAAGCAATGACGTGGAGATCTCCCATCTTACTATAATTGCACCTGATGAAAGTCCAAACACAGATGGAATTAACGTCACAAACTCAACCTATGTCAATATTCATGACTCTAAAATTGGAACTGGTAATTAAAAGTTAATTCATTTTTCATTCATTAATCATAGTTCTTTTCTTATTCTTTTTTTTTTCTTTTCCATTTTTGTTACAGGTGATGACTGCATTACAATCATGTCTGGTTCTTCCAATGTTAGGATAGCCAAGATTGCTTGCGGACCAGGTCATGGAATTAGGTTTGTCCAAAATAACCACATAACTAAAGTTATATGAATTTACCATATTCAGTGTTTAATTTGTCAAATTCTGTTTGCAAACAGTGTGGGAAGCTTAGGAGCAGATGGGGCTTATGCTGCAGTGGAAAATGTATACGTGAGAGATTGTAGTTTTATAGGAACTCAAAATGGAGCAAGAATCAAGACATGGCCGGTAATTATAACGATTGATGTACCGTTAAGAATCTCATATATGTTATGTTATATCTATTAGTTTCAAGCTCTAAAGTACTGTTCTTGTAAATTTAGGGTGGATCCGGATATGCTAGGAATATAACCTTTGAGCACATCACACTTACCGCAACTAAAAACCCCATCATTATTGACCAACAATACTGCAACGGTGCTCACGATTGCGCAAAGCAGGTAACTTTTTTTGTCATATTTATATGTTGCTAGATTATGAATCTAGACTAGACATTGAAATGAGAATCGACATAATCAATGAGTCTTGATTCAAGATTTGGCAACGTAATCAATTCTGGTGGTTTTAAATATGCTGGCAATGCTAACTTGTTTGAAATGCTGATTATTAGAGCAAAGCTGTGCTGGTGAGCAATGTGAGATTCACTGATTTTAGAGGAACTTGTGGAAATGAGGAGGCCATCAAATTAGACTGCAACCACATTTCGGGTTGTCAAAACATTGAACTGGTGAAAATAAATATCACCTCAACGGTTCCAAGTAAGAAGGTTTATGCAAGTTGCAACAATGCCAAAGGAAATTCCGGCTCTACTGTGCCCACTGTATCTTGCCTCAAGTATCCCACTCGTCCATTCATCTAACTCTCAGACTTGTAGTTCCTCAAGGGAGAAAAAACAAGAAACAAAAAATAAAGGCCTTGTAAGGAGAAAAATAAACTATTGTACACCAAAGTATTGCATGGTTTATGGCCTTGTAAGGAGAAGCTTATTATATTCTCCATTTCTCAATTAATAATATACTTCTTATTTCTTCTCTTTTTTATAATTTAAAATAATTTACTTCTTTCAATGGTGGAGTGTGAAGCTCCTACTTTCCTGTCAATCAGTTTGATATATGTGTAAAGATTTTTCTTTTTGTGTTTTTAACCCAAGAGGGAAACAGTGTCCATTTTCAATTGGGAATAGATAGTAATTTTCCTTTTCCTTGTTTTTGGACCCAAAAAACAATAGAAGAAAGCGTAATTGTTTTTGTTGATTAATGTGGTTGCTTTTTATAATCCGGAAGTGTATGAAATATTCGCAGTTTTTCTGTTACATAGGTCAGAGGCCCAAAACAATGGACACTCCTGCCCAATCGTCCAGCAAAAAAATATATATGTATTCATCGGAAATTTTATAATGAAGGGGTTGTGAGAGGGGTTCAATCCCACTATCCAACAAGGGAGAGAGAAAAAAAATATTAAACTTCTTTTTTAATGATTAAATGGTTGGATTGAACTCCTCATCATCACTCATGAATCCATCTCAAACGCAAGTGATGGATTTTCTTGATGTGCCAATAACCTTGAATAAACTAATATCGATTTTTTGAAAGAATAAAAAAAATGTATCAAATGACGAACATAAAGGTAATGTTATGAAAAGTTAACCCAAGAGTTCATATGAATGCAAAGCTTATGAAGTTTTCAGAAAGTTTAGGTCATCTCGTTGAAGTTTTCGTTCACAGTAGAACTGAGGTGGAATAAATAAATCTCTTTTCTACATAATAGTGGTGCTGGTGATGGTGGTAATGGCAGTGGTGGTGGCGGTGGTGGTAAGGGCGATGGATATGAGAGTGGGGGTGTTGGTGATGGCAGGGGTGATGGTATTGGAGGTGGGGATAATGGTTTTTAGTTTTTTTTTAATATCTCAAGACTCATTGTGTTGTGATTTTAGAAAATTACACCTATTTAGATGGAATCCAAACTTGAAATTGATGACTTCCAAAATCCAAGTTTTTCTCCACATTAACGTAATTATAAATTTTCCCTGCCAGGTAATTGGCATATGTCAATTTTAAAAAAAATTCTGAGTTTTGTTTAAGAACATTTGGATGCAGAGACTTGAAATAACCCCTGTTTTTATAATAAATTTGGATTGTCATTCTTTTTTAATAGTAAATTGGTTTGTCATCCTTTTTTTTAAGGACATTTCCTATTGAGAGGGGCGATAGTATACTAAACTCATACACACTACACATATGCTAAAGCTCGAACCCAAAATCTTCCCTAATTGAGTAAATACTCCAAACCACACACTAGTGGAACACAGGACCTTTCCTATTGTCATTTTTTTATATAGTAAATTATGTTGTCATCCTTAAATAAGGTGTTATAATGAATTTTGATTTTAGTAATTTTAATTAGGTATAGGTACAAAATTGTTGGCACATTGATATACTTATTAATGTAAATATACTTGTAATTTTGTACCTACGCATATATTCAAAATAATGTCTCTAATCCAATGGCTAAAATAAAAATTTAATCTAACACTTTCTTATGAAAGTACAACTTTATCCACTGATGAAAATCTAAATATCCCATTTTTAAGAAGATTAATTATCTTCTGTAGTTTGAACATGAACCAATTACTTCTAGCGCCTCTGTTGAGATTTCAGACTTGTGAGTCAGTGTAATTAGTTCATGAATTAAACAAAGCCACCAGAGGTTTTACATAAGTCTATGTTCTTTGTCATTTTTTAAAAGAGAAACGCATGCATGGGCTGTCATCTGTGAAAGGTGTTTAGAGTCATAAATGATACAGGATATGGATGTTATCTACGAAATCCAATCGAAGTGAAGGAGTTGTTGTGAATTTAAGAACGTTTGCCATGAAAACTTTCATATATGGGAAATTATAAAAACTTGTGCACTTGAATAACAAATGGCATACATCTACTTGTGCTTATGAACAACCTGCTATACATACCACTTTCTCAAACTTGACTTTGCGAAGTTTCCTAACGTGCTTCTCAGTGCTATAAACTTACCTAACGTGGTCATTAACTTTGAACACATGCCATCTTTTAACTAAACAGTACTTGTCACGTGACTAGGTTTTGTCACGTGACATGAAGGACCAGAAAAAGTTTTCATCTGTATAAATGTAGGTTCATACCAGTTATTTTACCACCCTAAACATTTTTGTCTCTACTAGCTAGTCATTTATCTCAGAATGAGCACCTCATCACTTGTAACCCAAGATCAGATACATAGGTTCCACAAAACTGATCGAGAAATTTTTTCTAGATTGGTCATCAATTTCATGAGAGATCCGGCTGAGTCCTTGCTGGTTATGGCCTTATGGCTATGGCTTCAAGACAAGGGCTTTAACCTCATGGCCAACATGTTGACGCTTTCTGACACCATAGTCAATGCTTTAGCTGATGAAGCTGTGATATGCTTGAAGTGCCTAGACGCTAAGACAAGTCCCAATACCATGTCAAGGCTTGCCCCAAACGGCCTTCTTTTTACCTCAAGGCTCATGGAAAGGGAAATCCCACTGGACATGTTCAGCCAGAGCAGATACACCATAATCAGTGGGCTGAAAAATTTTCTTACCAATATTTGTGCTAGAATTTTTACTGATATTTTGCAGAGGGTTTTGTACCCAAATCCCCAAGGGCTTCTTGATCCTAACCAGCCTCTTGCAGTTCCTGGATTTCCTCATCCAGTGTTTGGCAGTGTAACAATAATTAACCCCATGTTCTCAAGTGACCATGGAATTCCCACAGGAGGCTTATGGGGCTGGCATCCAAGTATTGAGCTGTCTGTTGATGACAGGACTATGTTTCTAACATTTTCTAGGGGGTTTCCTGTGTCAGAAGAAGAGGTTAAGGAGCTCTTCATAGATTTACTTGGGTTTTATAACTGTGTTGAGAGTGTGCAGATGGAGCAGGTTGGTCCAAATGAGCAACCTTTGTATGCTAAAATGGTGTTAATTTCTGTCATTTTTGTTGACAAAATTCTGAAAGGGAACAGGGTTTCGAAGTTTCGAATCAACGGCAAGCACATTTGGGCTCGGAAGTATGAGCGCAGGGAGTAGATGGTCACCTCCAAGAGCCACAGTTCCTGGTGTTTGCGTCTTCCTGTTGTTTTTGTTGTTGTAATCTCGGTTGTCTTTAGAGCTGCTACATTGTACCCAGAAAACTATATGGACGAAATTAATTTCCTTTGCTTATAAGTTAAGTTTACAGATTAATTATTTGCAATACCTGATGATTTTACTTGGTATGTTCTATTCTATTCTAAATTACATATTAGGATGCTAACGAAGACATACGATATTTAGAATTTCTCATTTATTGTTGTGCACTTTGGCGCGAACATTTCAAACCCTCGTAAACGTTTAACTAAACATAACGGCAAGTAAGAAACTCTAACTTGTACACTAACGGCGTCAAGAAAAAAAATAAGAAAAGTAAAACCTTAAGTTTCTAACTTCCACATTTATAATCTCTCATTTAGAGATTTGGAATTTGTTTATTTGTTTATGGATTAGTTTTACAGATTGAGTCTTCGCTGTGCCAAATTTTACTTATTATGTTTTTTCCATTTAAAACTATCCATTGCATTTTTAACGAAACATACGTCATTTAGAGTTTCTCATTTAATATTATGCATTTTGGTGTGCATATCCTATATATGTGAACACAGTCTCAAAAATTAAATTTCCTAAATATAAAATAAAATGGCATACTTGTACTATCTCTTGAGTAGCTTCTTTTGGTGAGTAGTTGGACCCAAAAATTTTTTGTCAATACTTGGCACTTATTTCTTCTTCTTGTTCTCCTTCTCCCTTCTGGGTTCGAAGCATTCCAAGGGTATGCACATTGACAACCTGCATGGAAAACAAGTGTATGATAAAGCTGCCTTAAATGTGATTGTCTTGTTTCACCTCTTTTTTTTTTTGCATGTTAACCAAGTGTAATTTCAAATTTATTACGTTAAACTATTTTTTTTGTCAACTTGTGTTAAACTTTCTTAAACTTTTCTTGCTTCACACTTTCTTTGCATGTAAAACAGGTGTGCGAGAAAGCACCATTTTTATCTGACAAAATTACAAGTCAAGGCCTTTTTATTCTTTTTTTTGTTTGCTCTATCCAGAGAGGGGTCTTACCATTTACCTTTTTATCTAGAGATAACATTTTTAGTTCTACTTTTGAACAAACTTCTGTCTTTTTCTTCTTCTTTTTTATTATTTAAAAACTCCAAAATCTAAAAAGGAAAAGGACAAGAGTTTGTTCTTTGCTCAAAATTACTCATTGTACCCAAGTCAATCCTTCCTGCTAGATGTATGTTACCCAAAACTCCATTCAAAATTTCCCCTTCACAAAATTGGAAACAAAACATACACTAAGAAACAACATAAAATTCCACAGCATTATGGCTCCAAAGAAAGAAACGGGAAAAAAAACCCATAAACTTTCCATTTCCCTATATATTTGCACATATGAAATATCCACTCTGTTCATCCACAATTAACCATGTTTTTGCTTCTCGTCCTCTCAACCCTTCTCTTCAATAGCCAAGCCTCTGTGAACGATCAAACGCAAACCACCTTCAACTTCCCTACCTTCAGTCCTCAGAGTTGCAGCAATGGCAGCCTAATATGCATGGGCTCAGTGACTGCAAGCAATGGACATTTGAGCCTCACACCAGAGCCAGAACAAGGCAATTCAAGCTCATCATCTTCTTCACCATTGTATAAGGTTGGTAGGGTTTTATATCGCTACCCGGTGCGTGCTTGGCCGGCTTTTATCTCTACCACCTTCACTGTTAGAATCTCTGCCTTCCCAAACTCAACCGGTTCTGGAGATGGCATGGCATTTGTTTTTGCACAGGACAGTGGCCCTTCTCCTCCTGATAGCTATGGCTCGTTTCTTGGACTGCTTAATAGATCAACTGAAGGTTAGTTGATGTTCCTTCTTAAATTTAGTTTACTAAATTAAATAATTGGGATTGCAATTATAAAATTGACTCGACTTTTTCTCGATTTGCATTATAGAGTAATGCTAGAATGACCACATTTTAAAGTTACATTAACTTAATTATCACACTATATCTAGAATTCGCTTTCATCAATTATTATGACTAGTAGTTTATAAACACATCATCTCTCACATATTGTGGTCAACTGTTTACTAATCTAATGACTGCTCGAACTACCAAGTTTGACTGTTTAACAGGGGAATATGTATCTAATTTTTTGTTTTCAATTCATTGATGCTGTCCAAAAATTAGGTAGAGCAGTTAAACAATTGGGTATTGAGCTAGACACTTTCATGAACCAAGAGTTTGATCCAGATGGGAACCACATTGCCATTGACGCAACAAGCATAATGAACCCAGTTGTGGCGAAAAGTCTCAACAGCACAGGCATTGAGCTCAAGAGTGGAAGAGATATCAAATTTAGAATTGACTATGATGGTTGGAATCAGATCCTCCAAATTTCTGTTGGATACTCTGAGAACCCAACAATCAGCTTCCTCAACTATTCCATTGACATGTCTCAAATGGTTCCAAGCTCTGTTTATGTTGGCTTCACTGCCTCTACTGGGACCCTCCCAGAGAGCCATCAAGTCCTTGATTGGGTTTTCACATCCGTACAGTTGCCAGGAATTCCTCCCTCCAAACCTGGTTCTGATAAAAAAGTTCATCACTGGAACACTAAGAGCATATGGGTCATTGATCTTCCTATTTTTCTGGGTATGGCAATTTTGATAGCCTGCACTTACCCTTTGATTTTGAGAGTTCTGAGGAGAAATCAATGTATTGGGAATCAGGATGAAGATGACATAGAAAGCCAGTCAAGAACAGCTGCAAATGCCCCAGAAATGTTTACTTACAAACAGCTTTCAGTGGCCACTCAGAACTTCTGCAAAGAAAATCTGCTGGGCTCAGGTGGATTTGGAATTGTCTACAAAGGCATCATATCTTCAGATCCTCCTAAAACCATTGCTGTCAAGAAGATCTCAGCAACATCCAAACAAGGTACGTTCTACTTGCATTGCCACATTACTAATGTTACATTTTTGTGTTTTTTGGGTACTTTCAAGTTTCCTACTTGATCTTTCCAATATCTCTGCACTGAGACAATTTTCATGTCCAAACCCATTACAGGGGAAAGGGAGTACTTAGCAGAAATCTGCACAATTGGGCGCCTGAGGCACAAGAACATAGTGCAACTCCAAGGCTGGTGTCATGAAAACGAACATCGCTTCCTGGTCTACGATTACATGCCTAATGGAAGCCTCGATCGATACATTGGAAAGCCCTATCTTGATTGGAGAACAAGGTACAAGATCTTAACAGGATTGGCATCAGCATTGCTTTACCTCCATGAAGAGTGTGGCAACCCTGTGGTTCACAGAGACATTAAACCCGACAATGTGATGTTGGACTCTGATTTCAATGCTCATCTTGGTGACTTTGGCCTAGCAAGACTAATGTTCAAAGACGCCTCAGTTACAATCCCAATGGCAGGAACTCCCGCGTATTTAGCCCCAGAATTTCTAGGGTTCTCGGGAAAAGCTACTCAGGAGTCTGATGTCTATAGCTTTGGAATGGTGGTTCTAGAAGTGGTATGTGGGAGGAGATCAAAAGGGTTCATGGATGATTATAGTTTAGTCGAACACGTGTGGAATTCCTACACGAAAAATGCGATGCTCGATTGCGTGGACCAAATGCTGGATGGGAAATTTGAGGAGGAACAAGTGAGAAGGACATTGATTGTTGGCCTTGCATGCTTGCATACATACTGTATGCTGAGGCCTAAGATGAGGAAAGTGGTGCAGATTCTTCTGAACCCAAATGAGCCTCTAATGGAATTGCCAGATACTAGGGCAAGGCCAAGTGCAGTTTATCTATCAGTGTCTTCTTCTGCTCCAACCACTGAATTTGGCTCTACAAGTTCCTCATACATTGCCTCATGACCATGTACATAAATAGATGAAGTTCAGTAAAAATGAGATTTTATACTATTCTTTTTAGTTTATTTTCTCAATTTTTTACTGATGTACATACTATTTTTTCGCACAAGGCCTGATGTAAATAAATACTTTACTAAATAAAAAATAAAGAATGTCACTTACTGTCATCTCTCTCTGATTTCTGATTGATTTCAAATCCAAAATAGTAAAAAGAAATGCGTCTGCCGGGAGTCGAACCCGGGTCTATTGCTTGGAAGGCAATTATCCTAACCGTTGGACTACAAACGCTGGTTTCTCATCCTTTCCAGTTTTATTCACTTACTCAATAGAAGTTATGTATTTTTCACGTTTAATACACTTGTTTTTTTTACAAAATTTTCAATAATACACACAAAATACTCACATATTATTGAATAAAAATAAAATATATTTAAATACTAATTATTCACTAAGTAAATAATAATTAAAACATAACTACTAATTAAAGTAATTTAAAAAAAGAAATTCAGATCATGTAATGGGTATAGCCGGGCGGCTATAGTTTTAAAGAGAAAATTACAAAAAAAAACACCCAGTCAAGTCGCGCCGCAATACGCTTTTTTATAATAAAAAAATCAGGAGTATGGCCCCGCGGCTATACTATTTATAAACAAAAATAATAATAAAAAGACATCAGTAGAGCCGCCCGGCTATTTTTAGTATGGCCGTGCGGCTATACTATTAAATAATAATAAAAACCCGCCTAGCGGGCGGCTATACTGTTGAAAATTCTATTTTCTATTTCTAGAATAGACCGCACGGCTATACTTTTGAAAAAATCTATTTACAGGGTATAGCCGAACGGCTATACTGTTGAAAAATTCTATTTTCTATTTCTAGTATACTGTTGGAAAATTCTATTTATAGAGTATGGCCGAACGGCTTTACTCTTGTCACAAAAACACGCGCTAGGCGCTAGGATGAGTTTTTTTATTATTATTTATAAATAGTATAGCCGTGTGGAAGTACCAGGGTCTTTTTTGTTTTTTGTTTATAAATAGTATAGTCGCGCATCTATATTCTATAAATAAAATTTTTCAGACGTATAGCCGCGCGGCTATACGCTTATAGTTACTCAGACCTTTTTTTATAATTGTTTTTCCTCAATTTTTGTTTATCAATAAAGGTAGTTTAGAGTATTATCCATTATCATTAGACCATTACCCAAGTATCTATTTAAATATTTGTTATGTTTAATACACTTGTTTTTTACAAAATTTTCAATAATATACACAAAATACTCACATATTATTGAATAAAAATAAAATATATTTAAATATTTAAATAATAATTATTCACTAAATAAATAATAATTAAAACATAACTACTAATTAAATTAATTTAAAAAAATTCTATTTGTAACATATAGCCGCTCGGCTATACTGTTGAAAAATTCTAAGTTCCTCACTCTTATCTCTGATTGTCAATTCCAAATTGGTAAAATGAAATGCGTCTGCCGGGAGTCGAACCCGGGTCTATTGCTTGGAAGGCAATTATCCTAACCGTTGGACTACAAACGCTCGATGTACAAGCTTTCCAGTTGTATTTACTTATTCGGTATCAGTTAACGGTTTTGAAAAATAAAGTTTTTTTTTTTCCCCAACAGACCAAGTAAACCTTTGTTTCTTTTTTGGGCGGAACTGCCTATTGATAGAGGGGTAATAATATACTAAATTCACATACATTACATGGATGCTAGGACTCGAACACATGACCTTACTTAAGAGAGCAATTACTCAAAACCACTACACTAGTAGGTCCTTTGCCAGAGTAAACTTTTTTATTCGTCTTGAATAAAATCTTTCCATCTTTGGGAAAAAAAAGAAAACTCTTGGAATCACATTTTTCCATATGATTTGATTTCCTGAGATGAATAATATCAGCTACTACAAAACTATGAGTAAAATTATACGAGTCATAACAGATAAGCCTTGTTAAGGTCTGTAAAAGTTCACTCAATAGCATATAGATTCTTCAAACAAATCTACTTTGATTAAAGTTTCTGTTCTTTTTGTTGTGTTTTTAAAATACTTGGTCTCGTCCAACTCAGAAACCCCCATCATCAACTGGGCCATTCCCATGAACTCTTTTTTGAAAAAGCACCGAAGTCAGAGAAAAAAAAAACTGAGAAGGAAAATGATTGTGGTGGTGGTGACAAAGACAAAAGGCACAAAACTAACAAGATCTTTTGAAAAAAGGTCAGCAAATAATACCAAATACAACTTTATGGGCCGTCCCCGTGTGCATTACTGTAGAAAGTTAGGTGCCCTAACAGAGACATTTTGGAGGCATGATCATATTCCATATAGCCAGCTTCTATTCATATTCCATATAGCCAGCTTCTATTCATACCTTTGATATTTTTCACTCAAAATAATTCATAAAATGATGTTATTGTATATAAGTTGAGAGAATACAAAAGGATTATAATTGTAAATAAATTAGATTACTCACACACTACGAGTTTGTCGACAACTTTTGACACCACTTTAACATAGTCTGTTTATCAATCTACAAATAACAAGACGGTGACATTTCAATACATAAACAAAGTGACAAAGAATCACCTTGTCGAAATCCTTTGAAGATGCAAGTAGCCACCGACTTATAATCAAATGAATTCGTCAATCATGAAAGCCCGTGCTAAGCATCATATGCTTGAGGAAACCTCATTCATTCCTCTAAGTCATAAGCTTTACTTATGTCGAGCTTAAGTGCCATGAAACTCTTCTTCGCACATCTCCTCCTATCCATAAACTCTCACACACAAGCTTTAAAAATAAAAATAAAACTCTCATACACAAGTCTAGTGGGCTTAAGCTGAATCCACTTGGTACCCATGACCAATTGAGGTGATATGCTAAAACCTTAGATCCAATTTTGGTCTAAAGACATCAGTGATTTGTGAGATTTGCAATTTGTGCTTGAACAAACAATTAAAGAGGGCAACATCAGTCATAATTCGTATAATAATACAATGGAAATAAATTATACACAAACAATGAAATTGTCGCATGCCAGCGCTTCCGGGCTTTAGACCATGAAATTAAGGGTCTGTTTGGATCAAGTCCCTAAGAAAAAAAAAAAACGTATTTAACTATCTCAATGATTTTTTAATGTGAATCGTAAAACATTTTCTGGGGTATTCTGTTTTGCGTGTATATTTGATTTTGGAAATCTATTAATGTTTTCGTGTTTATTAAGATTATAAAAAATAAAAAATCGATGTTTATTAAAATAAACAATAAGGTTAAAAAATTAAAAGCTACTTTTTAAATTATTTATGTACTTTTGCCAGTAGCTGAAGTTACTTCATTATCCTAATACACAGGCTTTGGTTAATGTCTCCTTTCAATGACCGACGCAGAATTGTGACAGGAAGCTGCTGCGCGCAAGCCTTCTGTCGAGCACCTTGTGTGCATCTTAGGGTCACTCATCTGCTGCCCATAGGGTCGTTTGAGGATTTAACATTCATTTTTTCCGGCATCTGTAGGGTCGTCCTAACCCTATTTGTCCCGATGTGCTTCCGCCCATGTCTCCTATTTAGCATATCATGTGTATCTGTTATGATAATGTACCCCAATTTAATGTATATATTTTTTATGGTCCATGGAAAAAATAACTTTTATTAAAAGTACATCTTTATATTGAAAACAAAAAGGTGGTAATTGAGTTCACTTTTATTGCCGTTCTATCACTGTATGAATGGAAGAAACATTTCCTTGTAGAAGAACATGGTTAAGTTAAGCTCTACTTTCTTTTGCGTATATTTCACTTTCATTTGTTGAAATTTGTTCACTTGTTTTTCTTTTTAAAAACAATATTTTGACTTGTTTGAGTGATGGGTATGGTCAGTTTATCTCTATTTATTTCGAGAAGCATTATGGAAGTCTATAAGCAATAATTATGATTCTAAAACGTGCTCACTTGTAGTTGACACAGCTTTTATGGAAATCGCCACCCTACTACTGAGTACAGGCACAGCCTAAATGCATATACAAATTAAATTTAAGTGTTAACCTAAATAATCCATATATGTGCTTGATTATTATAAAATAATGGTTGAATGCAATGAGTTCGCTGTTCAAATGGTTAAGAGCATCTACTCTTGCACCCTAATAAAATTCTATATTCAATTATCTCTATTCTCAATATCATTTATTTAAAAACATAATAATAACACTTGAATCAGTCGAACACACATATTTCTTTCTTACCTCATAAATGCTCAATAAATCAAGAAGCGATCCACATCGCAAGAATTGGTTAAATGTCCAAATCCAGGTTCAAGTTTTCAACTAAAATAATGGGGAAAGGAGGCTTTTGGTTGGCAGCCACTAGGGAAATGGTCAATCAACTAATATTCACCATCTCTGTCTCTGATTTTGTTATGCATCCACGAACCTTTCATCCCTTCATATATAACAAATAATAATCTTAACACTTCAAAATTTAATTAAAATTATTTTAATATTGCAACCAAATGCTACACTGTATCTACCAACTACAACTCAAATTCTATAAACAATGAGACAACTCCACATGTATATTATATATTCCCACCAAATTAGAAGATGGCGATCCGTACATTCATATTCCCAGAAACATAAGAGAAATCAATGGATTTATTACCAAGTTTTGTGAACATGGTAGTTTTGGGGGTTTTTTTATTTATATAATAAATATAATATGCATGCAAGTTATCATTTCACAACTAACCAATGTTCCTATGCATATATGAATTAGACCAGTTAATTAAGATAATGAACCCACTTTCTTGTATTTAAGTTCAAATCATCCTCTTTCTGTAAATGTACCAATTTAATATAAAATCTCACATAGTAATAAGTGGAAATAATATAAAATCTCACATAGTAATAAGTGGAAATAATATAAAATCTCACTACTTCTTGAACACAGCTTACAACTTTCATCGTGTTGTACTCTCCAAAGAACAACTCAATTTAAATGTACAAAAATAGTGGACCCACCTTAGTGGGCAAAACCATAGGCAGCCTCCAAATTCTCTTTGTATAATTGTAGGCGGACCCACAACTCAACATTTACATAAAATTATTCTTCCTTCTTGGGAAAAATTCAGAACTAGTCACTTCACTTTACAAAAAAAACTTTCAATCCACCTAAAGTGGGCACAGTCCATATATATATGGAGTGAAATTTTCAACTTACTTGGAAATCGGCAAAACAAACTCCATTTGGATTTGAGATGTTTTCTTCCAAGTTTAGTTAAGTCAGCATCCAGGCTCCGTTCAAATCCTACATCTAACTCTAAGTTGAACATTAAATTGCTTTTAACTTATTTTCGTGCCCACATTCCCAACTGTGATGGGTGATAGACCACCACACCAATATTGATTGGGCCGCCCTTGTGTTATTTTCGTGTACTACTTAAAAGGCCAATGTCAAGGAAGATACTTCGCGTTTAAGTTTTCCGTATGTTAGAAAATACAAATGTTGCATAGAATAAGTTTTGAATGAGAGTTAAGTAAAGCAATCACGTTGAAAAAACTTCTATGAAGCAATCTTGTGAGTTTTTTTGTCTCGTCATCACGTAACTAACCTATAGACATATAAATAGTCATAGTTTTTTAGCCTAAAAAAATGCGCAAACTAGGTCAAACTCTAAATCATTGAAGATCTAAAGAGAAGGCTATGTTTAGTTAATTTCAAATAAATTACCCAACCCAAGTCAAAAGACTCGGAACAATCTAACATTTTGGACTAAACTAATCAATTGAACTACAAATGTGTCCAATTTTGTTGGATTGTCTTGTCTAACATTTTGGACTAAACCAATCAATTGAACTTCAAAAAACTTTGTTTGTCTTTTATGTTGCGGCTAGGTAGCAGAAAAATTCCAATAAGGCATATCCCCCTCGTGTGGAATTTTCTTACCGACAATTCTGTTAAATTTTTATTTTTATTTTTTGAAAAAATTAAAATTAAAAAAAAGGCCCATACCCGATAGCACATAGGCCCATAAAGAATAGTCGAAGCGGTGGGTGACTGATGAGGTCACGTGGCGCAGATCGTCAACAACAACAACCAACAGGGCCAGCCGCACGTGACGATTCACACGACTACGAGCGCGCGTTTTTGCTACTTCTTCCTTAAATCCGAATCTATGCTCTCGGATTTGAAACCCACATTTAAATTCAATTCAGTCCACACTCGCGTACAAAAGCCGCCGCGTCTGGCTTGTTTGGCTTTCCTTGTAATTTTGGAAAAGCATTTAATTGCATGCACTGGAAATTTTGAATATGATGTATACATTTTTCTGCTTTTTTTTTTTTTTTTTTTTTTTTTCCCCAAGTGTTTTTCATTTTGACTGCGTTTATTTTAGTGTTGTGGAAAAGTTCAATAAATAGAAAAGTACTTCTACAAGTCGTTGAGATTTCTCCTTTAATGCTTTGATTTTTATTAGATATTATATTTATAAAAATAGAAAAATAATAATCCTTTTATCTTTTATTGACCTCTCGCGTGTTGGTTTATATGATATTTTACAAAAATTTGTGTGGTAAAATATCTTTTGTTCTCAATAGCCTTTGTTTTCATGAAATTTATTAAAAGAAATAGCCACAAGCACAACCACCAAAACATAGAGTAAAGGACATGTGTTGTTTTTTCTTTTCCTTATAGCATAATCGAGGATACGTTTCTTTCACCGAGAATATTAGTCGATAATAATATAATTTTTGTTATTTTTTATACAAACGATATTTTATTTTAAATTAATTTAAATTATGGAGAGAGGAATTTAAACTCGGTGCAGAATAAAGAGCACATCAACTCTAACAAATTTAGCTAAATCCATGTATGTATATAATTATTTTAAAGAGGAAGTTGTTGCTTTAGAAAGAAACATATAAGACAATTGAATTACAATTTGTACAAATAATTTATGTACAAAAATGTAATTTAATTTTGCATTTATCATAATATTCATAACTCCAAACAAATATTTAATCTAAGTTGATAATATCCATAACAATAATAGATTATATAAATCCCCCCATCCTTGCACTATATAGTATCTTAAAGTTAATGCACATAATATAATAATAAGTTTCAAAGTTTGCGTATCACCAACTCCCCACCCTCCCACGGAAAATACAAAATAAATCCAAAACCAAAAGAATCGTGACTCCATGACTCATAGAATAATAAATGCACAATGCAAAGTCCCTTCTCCTAATCCCACGACAAAAAATAAATAAAAAAACTCCATTAAGGTCAAAATAACAAACAAAAATATTTGGAATTTATTTTTTGTTTTCCCACCAAAAAATATCAGAAAACTCAAATCCTCATGAAAGCCCAAATGCCACCTCTCCCATCAAAACTGCCACACCAAATACACTTCCAACTAAAATTTTTTTTTTTCTTTTTTTTTTTTTTGATGCAAACTTCCAATTCCACTTTATTTATATTTCCTCATTTTCCACATAAGATACAAACTCTCTCTCACTAAAATCCAGCTCTCACTCCCAACTCACCCCCCCTCTTCTTCTATCTCTTTGAATCTGACTCCTTCTTCCTCTTCATCCTCCTCCTCCTCCTCCCCCTCGGTCTTCATCCTCTTCCCTTATTCTCTACCCTTCTCTCACCTTATCCTACACTCTCATCACAGCCACCTCCACCAACCCACCTCCATTTTCACCAAAATGGGCAAAGGTGGCTCTCTCAGCGAAGGCGTCATCAGAAAGATCCTCCTTTCCTACACCTATGTCGCGATTTGGATCTTCCTCAGCTTCACCGTCATCGTCTACAACAAATACATCCTCGACAAGAAGATGTACAACTGGCCCTTCCCAATCTCCCTCACCATGATCCACATGTCCTTCTGCGCCTCCCTCGCCTTCGTCCTCGTCCGCGTCTTCAAGCTCGTCGAGCCAGTCACCATGTCCAGAGATCTCTACATCTCTTCCGTGGTACCCATTGGAGCTCTCTACTCTCTCTCCCTCTGGCTCTCCAATTCTGCTTACATCTATCTCTCTGTGTCATTTATTCAAATGCTTAAGGCGCTCATGCCTGTGGCCGTTTACTCAATTGGGGTTTCGTTAAAAAAAGAGAGCTTTAAGACTGATACCATGGTGAACATGGTCTCGATCTCAATTGGGGTCGCCATTGCTGCTTATGGGGAGGCTCGATTTGACACCTGGGGTGTGATTCTGCAGCTGGGTGCTGTTGCTTTTGAGGCCACAAGGCTGGTCCTGATCCAAATCTTGCTCACATCTAAAGGCATCACCTTGAACCCAATTACCTCTTTGTATTATGTTGCTCCTTGTTGCTTGGCTTTTTTGTTTGTGCCTTGGATCTTTGTTGAGTACCCAATTTTGAGGGACTCTTCCAGCTTCCATTTTGATTTCCTGATCTTTGGGACCAATTCTCTCTGTGCATTTGCTTTGAATCTGGCTGTTTTCTTGCTTGTTGGGAAGACCTCTGCTTTGACCATGAATGTGGCTGGTGTGGTGAAAGATTGGCTTTTGATTGCTTTCTCTTGGTCTGTCATTAAGGACACTGTGACCCCAATCAACTTGTTTGGTTATGGCCTTGCATTTTTGGGTGTTGCCTATTACAACCACTCCAAATTGCAGGCTCTTAAGGCCAAGGAGGCGCAGAAGAAGACGGCACTGGCCGATGAGGAGGCCAATAGGCTTTTGGAGGACAGGGAAGGTGAAGGAATTGGGAAAAGGAACGAATCCCAGAATTGATCTTCAAGTCCTAAAATTGATTTAGGGACTCATTTGAGCTAGATTATGATAATAAGAACAAAATGGGAGAGGTGGTGGAAGAGCATAAGATGGGTTCGATTTGGAGGCAAAAGAAATCATGAGGTCCAGTTTTCTTTTGCTTCCTGAGATGAGGAATTCGGGTTCGGTATGTTGTTCTAGATTTCGGTTTCTATGCTAGCAGTATTAGTAATGTTAAGGGATTTGAGATTCGCAGCTGTTGCTTATACTGCCCATCATGTATGTTCGTAAGAATCTCAGATGCCTGTTTTTTGTCTTTGAATTTTCCTTTTTATTTGTATTTGTGTAGGAACTCCTTATTATGAAGCTTTAATGCTTATTTATTCTATTCATTATCTTTCTGTCTAATCGGATTGCTGTTTTTCGTATTCTTAAGTTGGCAAATCTATGTTGTGGTTGAAATGGCATGATCATTTGGATCACATTTTGGGTTCTTTGTGATCTATGTTGGACTGCTGTCTGTGAATTTTATCAGTACAGAACTTATCCTTTAGGGGATTAGGCTTCTTTCCAAAATGGAAAAGAGAAAAGGACTGAACTTCATTGGATGATCTGGGAAAAAAAATGAGACTTTGTGAGTTTGATGAGAAAATAATGGCAATAAAACAAAAATTTGTTAATGTTTGAATATTTGGGTCACTTTAGCATCTCACAATGGTCATGGCATTGGTGTCTTATTTGACTATGACTAGTTCCTGAGGGGTATAACATAAATTAGTAAGTTAGGTAAGAGCTAGAAAATTTGCCTCAAGTTGCCTTCTCAGATATGCATAGGCAATACCACTAAGTCATCTTAAGCCTTATTTACTCACAAGACTGACCAATTCTATGCTCTGAATGCCATCCACCAACCCTAGGGTTCTAATAGACCAGTTAATTTTAGGCAAGTCCTACAAGATAATTCATTGCACGGGTTTAGGCCTCTGTTTGATAGGTAGTTAGACTTGTGAAACATCCAAAGCTTAAAGCAGTTTTGTGAAATCCTGAGAGCTTGAAGTCAGGATGTCGAAGCTGCTTAACGGGTCGACGAAAACATGACTTTCTTAGTGTATGCATCTATTACTTCGATCCTCCTAAAGCATTTAGTTCATCATCTTAACAGAAAAGGAACAGGAAATCCTTTGATGAAATGTGGTGACTTGAGTACAAGTAATTGACTTGTCCATTTGTAGTTTCTGATAGTTGGAACATCTATTCCATTATACTTCATCTCTATCTTTTCACACCAATCTACTCTTTGGAACTATAATTAGTGACTTTGAGCTTTGGATTTGGAAATGTCTTCTTTTGTTTTTGGGTAAATTAACTTGTTAGTGAGGTCTAATAACACTGTTATTTTATACCTCGATCCCCAAAAATGTCACGCCATTTCCTAAAGGTTTTCTGACATGAGGTTGTACAAAGTTGTTATGCTAGACATTGTTTATTGGTGGTGTTTCGTTTGTGTAAGAAGTTTCAGTCCTTTTTTTGTTGCTTTTGAAGAGTTGACCCCATTTTCCCCGGCTATCCAAGTATAGAGTTTCGATATCAAACATATTAAACAACCCAGTATGCACATGGGGTTGTCAAGGTTTTCATGTGACGATGAACTTTGCCAACTGGTGAGAAACAAGATAAAAATAAAAGTTACAAAGAAGGGGAGGGGGGAAACTCACACATTCGAGTACTATGAGGGATTTGAACTCATGACCACTTGAGAGCACCAAAGACCTGAGTCAATTCAACTACCACTCCATTGATTAAAAAATAAAAAAATTTAGTTGTAGTGCAATAGAGAGCAGGCTCATTTCCCCTTCTCTTCATTGGCTCTAATTGGATTGGTGTAATTTTTTTTCTTCCATCTTAAAATTCTAATGTGAGTGAAGATTGGTTGTTTCAGGTTGAAAAGGATTTTCTGCACTAGAGTAGATTTAGTGGAGAGCCCAGTGTAAATTATTCTTTCTTTAAAACAAAAAATTAACATTGGATGGGATTTTTAGGATGATGAGAAAGACTCCAGAAGTGCGGTATTTGTTGACAAATTGACTTGATACCACAAAAACAATGCAATTGGGATAAGGTGTCCCATCTTGGGCAATATTTAAATTTTGGATGCCGGCTTAATTTGGCTTGTTATTTGAACTATATACAACAAGAATTTCTGGTCAGGAATTGTAGGATCAGATGGTTATTCTCACTTGGCATCAAATAAGGGATTATCCACTAATTATTACAAATTTGTTGTAAGTTAAAAATAAAACCCTATGTGCCAACCGTTGGTAGTTCAGTAGTAAGAGCATTTGTCTATAGATTAGTGGTCTCAAAGTTGAATCCCAATGACACCTCCGCGTTTTCCTCCAAACATTGACAAAAGGAAAAAACCAAAAAGAACCCTAACATTCAACTCGGTTTGGTGGCAAATTGAACACAATTTTGGTACAAAGTAATAATTGGGCCTTGTGGATACCAGCCTTTCTATAGTTTGTCGTCTTAGCCTTTTGTAGTCCAACGGGCCCACCTTGGCCATAAGGCCATTATCATAACCTTTGTACAGACAACAACACTTGCGAGTCTTGATTTAACCGTCGCATTGCACGAGCGTGAGGCCGATTCGTCACAAAAAATGTCCTAAATGCTACCTTCTTTTCACAAAGCTGAATTGGTCATGATAAAAAATTATAGTGACCAGAAAATTGTGGTCCAATCAAATGAATTGGTACTCATCAAATTTTATTTGGTTCGTCACCAGAAATCTCTACATGAACACATACCATCCTTGAAATGGTGAAACCTGTTTCGATCCCTCACAACTATTTCTCGATTATAAATCTTAGAGATGAACTTTGTAGCAGAGTGGCAATCATCGCAAACTCGCAAATTCTTCACTATCCGAATAGGAGTTCCCGGCGGCGTATTAAGGAGGGCAAATGCAATGGCCAACTTTTCACTGTGCCTATTCAAAGCATCTTCTTTATCTTCTTCATCAATATCTAGCAAAACCTCTGATGTAGTGGGAATATATCCAGCTCTCTTCATCTCCCTCCCCATCTCATCCACCATCTCGTAAATCTGTTTGTACTGCTTATGAGATTTATCTCCAGCCACGAATTCGTAAATTTCGTGATCTAGCTCGATCATAGTGCTCCCGGGGATCTTCTTCATCCCTCTCTTGTCCATCACCTCTCTAATCTTGGCTTTCTTCTCCCAATGTGTCATTTTTGCATATATGTTGGAAAGTAGAACATAGTTTGACTCTTGCATAGGTTCATTCCTGATTAACTCTTTGGTGATGCTCTCTCCAAGCTTGAGTTCGCCATGGGCACGGCAAGCGCTGATTAGGGTTCGCAAAACTATCGGGTTTGGCTCAATCGGCATTTTTTGAATGAACTCCAATGCCTCCTTGACAAGCCCGGCCCTGCATAACATATCCACCATGCATCCATAGTGTTCTATCTTAGGTACAATGTGAAAATTTTCTACCATTGAACTGAAGTAGCTCTTACCCTTTTCAACCAACCCGGAATGACTGCACGCAGAAAACAATCCTATGAAAGCAACATCATCAGGTGCTACTCCGGTTCCAATCATTTCCTCAAACAAAGACATGGCCTCCATTCCCCGGCCATGCATTGCCAGACCATCAATCACAGAAGTCCATGAAACAATTGTTCTGCCACTCATGTATCTGAACAATTTCAAAGCTTTCTCCACATCCCCGCATTTGGAAAACATGTCAATGAGTGCATTAGAAAGCTCCACAGTTTTCTGAATCCCTTCTTTGTCAATGTAAGACTCAACCCACTTCCCAAGCTCAAGTGCACCTAAATCCGTACACGCAGACAGAACCGAGACCATAGTAATCTCATCCGGCCTAACTCCCACCATCTGCATTTCCCTAAACAAGTCAACCGCATCTGTGGACCACCCCACACGCACATACCCTCCAATCATTGCGCTCCACGAAACAGAGTCCAGCTTGGGCATTTCATCAAACACCTTCCGAGCACTTTCAATCCCTCCACTACAACAACAATACATATGAACCATAGTGTTACAGACATGAACATCATCGTCAAACCCGAATTTCACCACCGACCCATGAACCGACGTGCCCAAATTCAAGTCCCCAAGGCCGGCACAGGCCTTGAGGACAAAAGGGTACGTGAATTTATTAGGCAAAACAGCACCTTCAAGCATAACATTGTAAAAGCACAAAGCTTTATGCTTTCCATGACTAGTTTGAGCATAAGCTCTGATGATGGTATTGAAAAGAAACGAATCGTAGAGATGGGTATCGGCGTCTGGTGCAAATAAAAAGGGAGAGGCATAGTCAATGGCCTTGAGGTCGGAGGCCGTGGAGGTGAACTTGGTGAGGACCAGTGGGTTGTTTCGAAGACCCAATTTCAAAACGTGGCCGTGGAGTTGGGCAAGCTTTGGAACGGCGTCACAGGCTTGCAGGAGAGCTAAGCAGCTCTGCTCTGCTTCTCTTTTGTTGGCGGCGATGGCGGTGGTTTTGAGTGCAGGGCCGATGAGCTTGCTTCTTTTGATGGCGTGGTATTGCATTTCTAAGCGCCAACGGTTAACGGCAAATCAAACGCAAATAACAAAAAGGTTGTCGAACACAAACGACAATGAAATCGTCGCCGTACGCCCACGTCAAGCACTTTCCGCTTTTCCACGTGGCTGGTCGAATTTCTGGCCACGTCACCTCTTCGTCTACCTCCCAACTTTCTGGTACGTTTTACAGTTGACAGAGAAATCAATAACGTCACTTCAGAATTGTAACCAAAAAAAAAAAAAATTAACGTCACTTCAGAATTTGATTTGCTTTGTAGAAGAATGAGAAAAGCGTCGTCAATTTCAGCGCTTTTGTTTCTAGGGTTTGTTCGAAGCCCAAGCTCCAAGCTCCGCTTCAATGCGCTTCGTTCTTACTGTGATCGAATCTCGCCTTCCTCGATTAAAGTTCCAGGTCCTCTCTCTTTCTCTATCTCTCTCTAGAAATTCGATTTGGATTATGAATTTATGATACAAAATTTGTGCTTCAGGGCCACTAACGCAGTACAAGAGCCTCGTCGAGCAAGGGAAGCTACAGCATGATCCAAACCAAGAAGCGGTTGCTTTTCAATTGGAGAAGTTGCTTGGGAGATTAGAGCAGTATGAGAAAGAAATGGCGGAATATCATGTGAATATTTCCTTGATTTTCAATTCCTACACCGCATTCAAAGTTGGAACTTTGAGAATTTGTCTGAAAATCTGGAGTTTTTTCTTCCCATTTTGCAGGAAAGACTTGCGAAATGGTCGACGGAGAGAGAAAACGAGCGACGCAAGCTTTTAATGGAGGAAGCTGAGAGTCAGCAGAAAGATGATATATGGAAATCAGTCACCAACCAACGCAATAAGTTTGTTCAAAGATGGCTTTCCCGGTAAGACACACCACAGCTTATAGAAAAACCTTAAAGATTTCTTGTTCCTTTTTTTATTTTTTCCCTGTGTATCAATGTTAAGATTCTGTTTGGTTCAGGAAAAAACCAGAGAATGTAGAACCTGGAGTTGGGAAATGGGTTTCGTATCTTAATCGAGAGAGGAAGTTAGATTCAGTAGTTGGTCGCCGTCCAACTGCTCCTCCAGCTCCTAAGGGATTGTATATTTATGGCAATGTTGGAAGCGGTATGTTGCTGCTTTCATGTATGTGTTTTATCTGTAAGCAAAGCAAATGTGTGCCATTCTGAATCGAAATTTGGTACTTCTATTCAGGAAAGACAATGCTTATGGACATGTTTTATAGTGCCACCGAAGGAATTGTTAAGCATCGAAAAAGATATCACTTCCATGAGGTGAGCTTTTGATTGTGATTTGACAAGTTTTGGATAACAGTTACTGCTCATTCTCATATTGACAAGTTTTTGTTGATCCTTGAAAGACATGGATTGACTTCTCTCCAAGTTGACCATTGATAATGTAAGTTATACTGAAATATATTTATTTGCAGGCTATGTTAAAGATTAATGAACAAATGCATCAGATTTGGAAAAATCAAGTGGAGGAAAAGTCTTTGCATTCAAGCCTTTCGAATTGGGTAATGAATCTTCCCTTTGATTCAAGGGTAAAGGAGTGGGTGGCTGCAGAAGAGAGATATAAACAAGAGGTTCAGATGAAAAACATCCTTCCAGCTGTAGCGGACAAGTTCATCATAGACTGGCAGGCGGATCAAAAGGGTGGTAGCATTCTTTGTTTCGATGAGATACAGGTCAGGTTAATGTGTGCTAAAAGAGTTTTCTTTTGATACTATGAGTCTAGCATCATCATGAGTATGAAAATACTGTCACTTTATCAAGGACACATGTATAATCTTCCTTGTAACTTATTCACCTGTTAGCAATTAAACAGACCTAGTATTTGGTGTCTGACATCCAGCATGACAATAAGCTCCTATTCCATAACTTATAAATGGTAAAGGGGAGAGACCATAATTTGTCACTGGGAGTAATCATTTATTCAGAATTGCACCTTTTTTTTTTCCTACAGTACACTGAGGGAAGGGAGGACCAGCTCAGATACTTTGTTGCTCATTTTGTGACTTGGAATTTCTTTCCTTCTGTTACAGACTGTTGATGTATTTGCTATTGTGGCCTTATCTGGAATTGTTAGCAGATTGTTAAGCAATGGAACTGTTTTTGTAGCCACGAGTAATCGAGCACCCAAGGACCTAAATCAGGTATACATGTGTGTTTCAAATCTGAGAAAAACCCTCAATATTCCCTGCCACCTTATTTCTCAAACACATATTGGCATTTTGCAACATATCTAGTTCACCAGTTTAGCTATTTATGTAACTTCTTGATGAAGCTGACCTAAGCTCAATACCTTGTTAACACTTTATTTGGTGACTTGATTGATTGTTATGCCCATAAGAACATTTCATCTTCCTTTTTTTTTTTGGTGGAAGAGTTTGTGGAGTTTATAGCAAACTGCATTGCCCTAACTTTACTTTTTCTTTTCGAAACAAAATACCTCATGCAGGATGGTATGCAACGGGAGATCTTCCAAAAGTTTGTTAACAAAATGGGTGAGCACTGCGAGAATGTTTTGATTGGAAGTGAGATTGATTATCGTCGTGTTATAGCTCAAAGTCAAAGATCTATGGGCCAGGTAAGCATGAAGCATTTTCACTTAATTCTTTCCTCTATTTGCAAATACATGCGAAGTATTACTTCTAATTCCTTGCACGAGTGCCGCAACAACAGCTTCATATATGAATGCAGTATGTCGTGGCTGTTTTTCAGTCATTCTTTACTGGTTCTTCATATATTTGATGGATATGCTATGGTGGTCCATCACTATATTCACAATGCTGTATTTTACTTTATATTTAAGAAGTAGTTTTTAAAAAAATTGCGATTTGGAGTATTTGTTTCTATCTGGTAGTTACAAGTTTCTTTGTAAAAAACTCGGGCGGTTTGAACTTTACCATCTTAAACATACAGGTTCACTACTTCTGGCCTTCAGACAGCATTGCTCTGGAGAAATTTGAGAAGAAGTGGCATGAAGTCACAAACCAAGTAGGAGGGCAAATCACCTCGAGTACTATTCGAGTGATGTTCGGAAGGTACTTTTAAAATTTGAATATTACCTTTGTATCATATTCCATTATATAGTTTAAAAGATACTTGGTTCTTAAATCAGAACACTGGAGGTTCCAGAAAGCTCTAATGGAGTGGCACGGTTCACATTTGAGTATCTATGTGGTCGGCCGGTATTACACTCGCCTTTTTCTGTGTTTGTGATTTTTTTGTTATATTTTTTCATCCATTCTTATGTCTGATGATTGCTTCTATTTTTCTTTCTGCTTTTGTTCATTGACTTTAGCTTGGCGCAGCCGATTACATTGCAGTAGCAGAGAACTATCACACTGTCTTTATATCTGGCATTCCAATGATGAGTATGCGTATCCGTGATAAGGTACTACTGCAATTTTTCACCACTTTAAACATTTGCTCCCCTTTGCCAGGTTATTGCAAATTTGATACTTCCGTTTTCAAAAGAATAAGCTAAAGACACGTTAAGGGGGAAAAAAAGAAGAGAGAGAAGGGGAGGGGCGGGTGGGGAGAGAGAAAGAGAGATAATAATCACTGATGCCACAGTTAAGTAGTCATCATGTCCCAAGCCGATGAAAGATAACTGGATTGACATGCACATATATGCGTGCTAATATATGCATGTATGAAAACTATATGTCACGGTAAATTATGTATCTATTGTATCCCTTATATGCACTCATTTAAACGAAGTTTTTTTCCAACTTTTCAGGCACGCCGATTTATTACCCTCGTTGATGAACTATACAATCATCATTGCCGTCTATTTTGTTCTGCAGCTTCTTCTATTGACGAATTATTTCAAGGAACTGAAGAGGGTGCACTTTTTGATTTGGAGAGGTGAGTGTTGATTTATTTTCAAAATAACTACTATTATTAAGAAAAGGCTTTTAGTCAGCCATGATCTCGATGCTTTGAGATTCATCATTCTAGGTCAGGACATGCAGCTGATTGCTTTGTTTCTGACTTGCATTCCTTCCATATATTACATACCCTCAGATAGTTGCATGCATAATTTACTTTGTGCTGCTTCCACAATAATTTTTTATTGCATTTGTGCAAATTTAGCAGTGGTTGGGGAGACAGTCATCAAACTATTAGCTCAGTGTTTAGAGCACAACATGTAGGAAATATAATTGCCTCAGATAGTCTTGTAACAATTGTACAGCCAAGGGCTTAAGGAGATGTATTTGCTAAGCAGAGCTAGCAATGACTGACTATAGGATTCTCTTAGTATTGTCATGGTCTAAAAATGCGACATTAAAAGCATGTGTCTTGTTTTCTTTCAGTTTCCAGTTTGAAACAGAGACAGAGGGTTCAAAGCTTCGACGCGATGTTTTAGCAGAAGGGAGTGTGAGCTCAGGAGGTGCCCCAACCGGCATAGTATCCATGTTATCTGGTCAAGAAGAGATGTTTGCTTTCCGCCGAGCAGTAAGTGGTGCTCTGTTTCTTTAGGACATTTGTTTCTGATTGCTCTCTCATTTGGCACTCAGTATAAAAAGTTTCAGTTAAGGTGGTGCAATAGCTATATGATTTCAGAAAAGAGACTTCGGGTCTTTCTTTTATCTGTTTTCTTGTGGTTACTGAAGACTTCAAATGCATAAACTCTCTTCCCTAGTGATTTCTTACCAGATAGTTTGGTCAAACATATGATGAATGATATTCTTTTCCTGTATGTTGAATGGATGAGCTTTCTGTGTAGGTATCACGCTTGATTGAAATGCAGACACCTGTATATTTGGAGGGGGTCCATAGCCTTCATCCTTATTTCCAGAGACAACGCCGAGAATTCGAAAATATTTCTACAGGAAACATACAGCCTCAGTTATCATTCTAAGCAGCGGAATTATTGTAACAACATTACTCCTTCCTGTATATTTATGATTTTTCATTCTTTTCAATCTCCTTGTGGCTATAAGAAGCCAAGCCCCCATAAAAGAAAATTATAACAAGCCTGAATTTTCCATTACATGACATTGAATACAACTGTTGTAAGATTATTTCAATAAAAACATTGGTTGTTATTCTTTATTTCTTATCTGCAATTTCTAGCACGATTACATATTTGTAGTTGTTTGACTTGCTCAAAGCCTAAAATGTAGAGTTGACCCTTCTGAATGTTGTCCTTTTTTTGGGGGGTCAAATTTGATAAAAGTGACCTGATTTTGCTTGCATAAGTAATGAGGTATAATTCCACATGAGGAACTTAGTTGCTTTTTGGGTTCTTGGACACTTCTCAACTGCACATTTTTTGAATACAAGCGATAGTCTAAACTACAAGAGGAGGAGAGTTTTCTCCACACACACTATCAAGGAGGTGCCATAGAGATTCAAAACCTGAGACCACTAATACGCAAGTTAAGGTCATTCTCAACAGTACATTATTTACACTGACTCTACATAAAATTGATTAATAAATAAATAATTTTTTTGGCTTGATCCTCTTCAGTTCAGTTGGTTGGTGGTGATGTCATAGGCAAAATGGAGCTTGAAGTCTTAAGGCTGCTGACTGCTAAAAGAGATTAGTTTCCAAATGGCCCTTCCAAATTCGCACGTGGAAATCATTGATGCAGATTGATAACCGATATCATCTTTGACCTTCTGTATACAAAAATTAAAATATCAAAGTAAACGACTAAGGCTTATACATGATTCTTATGAGAGATAACAATTATGCCACTAACTTTTATTTGGTGATATTCTCTGATGAACTGATTAATTTAAGGCTTTAATCACTTCGGCGAGCTCAAGCATGCTTGGGATCTTGTGGGGTTACCTATTATTATTATGCAGTAGCTCAAGCATGACAAAAAAAGGGCATCCATCAGAAACTTGATTAGTGGGCATATACCAGAAGTTGATTTAAGCATTCAGATTATTTCAGAGTTGCTATAGTGGACATGTAGATCCGCATCATCCCACTCATCACTTATGATACAGTCGTTGAAGTCTTATTTGGTACGAACACATAAAAATATCATCAAATGTAACACCATTCAATAAATTAAATGTACCACTTGATGAGTTATGATCATTGAATGTATCACTCGATGAGTTATAATCACTGAATATACCATTTGATGAATTATGATCACCAAATGTATCACTAGATGAGTTATGATCACCGAATGAAATATAGTATTTTCATGTATGTGATTGAAAAAATGTTAGTTGACAAAAGATATAACTAAGCACATTCTGTTTTGTTCACGACCCTTGTTTTGTCATTCAGACTTTGACTCAGTGGAGGATCCATTTTGGAGAAGGTTATGTGGCTAAAATGGATACATCCCACTCATAGGTCAAAGTGGGAACTGCATGCCAAGTGAGCACAATGGGCAAGTCAGATTGGGAATTGCAATTGCATTTTTGTATGGGTTGTGCAGGTACTTATTGAAATATTTTATGGGTTACAACTTACAATCACAAACTACTGATTTGAACAGACCAAAAAGTAGTCTGACCAGAAATTAATCTTAACAAAAACAGAGATAGGAATCGTTATTTTGCACTTTGAAATTAATTTCTTGAACTCCCAACATAAGAATGTGCCAAATTGCTAAGAGTTTTTCTATTTAAATTCCGCAATTTTCTTTGTTCACCTTAAATTCTAGGTTCACCGTAACTTCTACTTCAAATTTTCACAATTTCTAAGAAAACTTTGCTATATTCCCAAACTACCACTAAATACACACCCAGCATAAAAAATAAATAAATAAAATCCATAAACCTACCCACACCCCACACCTGAATCCTAAGATCTTCAAGTCCATCTTGCAGTTTCATACCAGCATTTTGCAGGCATTACTGCATCATTATTCTTTTGCTCTTTTTTTGGTAGAACTACAATTTTTTAATGTAACATAGTGTGATAAATAGTTTACGAGTAATAGCTTACAAGTGTAGTCGTTCTTCATCAAGAATTTTGTTCTGCTCCAAAAAACGGATCTGGCACATAGTATTTTGATATATATTTTCTTATTATATATATGTTGTACATGGATGCAGTAAACACTACGTTTATATTATTGAGGGCATTATGTCAATTTAGGAGACAAATAAAAACAAGCAGCAGAAGTGTTGGGTCGTGGGCGTGGAAGAAATATGTTGATTAAAGAGAGAGAGAGAGAGAGAGAGAGAGAGAGAGAGAGAGAGAGAGGTGAGGAAGGAATGCAAAACCAGGGGAATTCGTAATATCCACTCTCTCCCTATCCACTTATATTACTCTCACAATCCTAATTTAGGGTTTGTGAAGAGAATATGAGAGTGTAGTAAGTTTCTTGGATTGAAAGATGAGTAATCTAGTAATAGGATGCAGAGGAATTTGTGTTTTTCTAAAACTTAATATGAAGAGTGGTGGGGTGTGTATAGATGTACAAGGGTTAAATATTAAGTTAGATGACTTTTTTTGTCCTTTTACATAATAATAAAACTTAAGAGCTTAATGATTTAAGTATTAGGGTGAACAAAGAAAAGTATGAGTTTAAATAGAAAAACTCAATTACTCAACCAAAATCCTAGTCTAAGGGATCGATGCTATATATACTACATTTTCTGACTAAATGTAATATATAAGTGTGTTATGTTTTGTTTACTAGAGATGTGATGAACAATATAATTTGTAGATGTGATCGAAAACTCTGGATGCCATGAAGAATGAGGGCAAGCATGTGGGATGTATCCTTCATCAAAAACTCTGCTTCATCATTTTATTGAAGACTGCTTATTATTACAAACATAACTTAATCGTTGAAAATTAATGTAGAGAGGAAAATAGCATCAATTAACTTCTGAGGTTACAATATTAATTTCTATATATCCTTCTAAACTTCAGTTTAGTTCAGTTCAATCTGAACTACAAAAACAAACAACCATAGACCCCTTGATAATTAATACTCTTCATCTAGCAGTAGATCATCGTATTTGGTTCAGCTAATTTCATATCCTGCAGGAAACATCAACAAATTATTATTATTATTATTATTATATAGACATAAAACAGATTATTTATAAAAGACTTATAAGAGAGTAAGAGAGAGATATATATAGATAAGTACTGGATATATTCAACATTGATTTTTGTTGAAGGAGAACGTGAGATGGCTGCAAAAGCATCAGTTGACATGGCTATGGTAGAAGGGCAAGGTGATCTTCGGCAAAGATCCACCACCTTCACGTCCACAGTAGCACCACCCTTGCAAGGCTTTTTATGGCCACTCAGGCACCTCAGTCTATACCGCCTTCCACAGGCGGCACCATTGTCCCATAACCCTTCACTCACCGCCACAAACAGGTTCCCTGGAGGGAACTGGTCTTGCTGGTTTCCGAAGCACCCTGTAGCTGCACAAAAATTGCACTTCATCATGTATATGGCACAAAGAAGAGAACACGAGAGGCTGACACGTTAGTATATGTTGTCAAACTGTGAATCTTAGGGAATCAAAATGTTATTTAAATGTATCACAGACGGTCAGTATAACATTTCAGATATTTGGTAAGAGATTGTAGTTGTGTTTACATACGTACTGGAAGGAAAAAAAACTTATGTTTCTCAAGTTATGGAACTTATTTTATGTACTCACGTATATAAGGAGGACGATAAGAAGTTGCCGTGCCGATATCACCCAAAACTAGCTTTGCTTCTCTGCACAATAAGCTTAACACCATGGACAAGACTAGGAGCCTCATGATCACAGCAAGTGAAAGCGCAATCTAAGTTTGTGCTTATTGTAAGAAGTTCTATATATGTGTACGCATTTGTTTTGTTTTGGAGCAATGGGGGCATGGCAATATATATATAGAAGCATTGAGGCTCCTCTCTCTCTCTTTCTCTCTCTCAAGATTCTTTTCTGGCCTCCATAACTACTTTTTGAATTATGTTCTACAAAGAATAAGATTCATGTGGTGCTGATTGGAAATTCAAGTCAAACAGTCGAGTTCCTTCTAGATGAGCCTTTAAAATTGCCATGGGGTTCTTGGCAAGATAAGGGGGATATCTTAGGAATTATAAGAAGTGGAAGTCTCATCACTCAAAGTTTTTGTTTTTATTTTTTTATACACATAAAGTAATGAGAATGCAACTTTTCGAACAAACGTGTAAGAAGCACTTTAGAAATTTAAATGTTCGTTATACCATAAAGTTTGCTTCCAGATGATCTGCTAGCAAAGTGTTATTGAGGCTCAGTTGTTATCATCAGTCACATGAACTGTGGGGTGTTAAGCTGGATTTTATCATGTGCTACCTATAAAAAAAGGTTGACGAAAAGAAAAAGGATGAGGGGAAGCAAAAGGGCTAGAGCTGGATAAAGCAAAGCTGGCAGTATGTAATTAACCAATCAATTATGCCATGAGGCTCTGCGTAATTGGTGGAATGTGTTAATCTGAAATGTACCACTCACTATAATTAGTCCTGTGTGTAAACGCAAATTGGAGAGAAAAGTTTAAATCTTTTGAAAACAAGAGGTTTGGTTTTGGGTTATCTTTAAAAAATTGTAGCCAACTTCAACTAGTTCCAGTGGAATGAGCCATGAAACTTGAAAGTCTTGCATATCTGCTCAGGCTAGAAGTTGGGATGGTTCTTATTAGATTCCTAGTACATGATGTGGCTTTGGCTTGTTATCGATCAATAATGGGGTCTTACTTTTCCACTCTCTCTATATCGTTCTAATTTTATCGGATGTCCCGAAAGGACAAAGCGTGCGTGATTTAATTTTAAAATAGCGCTTTGTTGCATGGAGTTGGAATTTACACACGGCCTAGCTCAATCAAAAGTTTTTCTACGTTTCTGGGTCATAAAAGTGTTTTTAAAAAAAGCATATTCTTGTAAAAACTTAAAAATTCAACATGCATTTATGAGTAGAAGTTCTTCTTACAGAAGCAGTAACATACGAGTCTAATTGAGATTGTTTTGGGTTTAACTTATACATAGAAGAGTCCAATACAAAGGAAATGTTTGGGCCTTGGGTTAGCTAAGCACTGTGTCTGGACCTGAACATGATCCAATTGTAAAGAGTAACCCAGTAAGAAAGGCTTAGAAAAGACCAAGCCCGTCAAGTTTGCCTGTGAGCTACTCAGCCCTGTCAAGTTTTGGATCAAACGATAAATTTTCTGCTGCTTGCAATTCCCTTTGAACATTTGGCATGCCTCCATCTATATTTTCATCAAACAGTTTATTCACATAAAAATAAATTTGAACTTTCAGTTCACAAGACAAGGGAACACAAAACGGCATGTTTGAACTTTGAAGTATTGGTGAAACAAAGTGGACAATTTGTTGCCTTGTGATAAATCTGGAGTATAAATCTTATGCTACCATTTGACAAGTTGTAGTTGTTGTTGCGACAGGCCAGCTACCTAAAACTATAAGAATATGCTAACCCAAATCTGTACGCACAAGATACAAACTTTTAAAAGGTTTCCAGAACCAATCACATCTCTTACTGTATCCAGCAATAAAAAAGGAAAGGGAACTCTAGATGGATCCTTATAGGGAGAGTTAGGGTTTTTTATTATTTCAAGCTTAAAAACTCAATGCAGCTAAAACTATATGCAAGAGGCAATAATGTCTCAAAAGACAAATGAAGTAGGAGAAAGTCTTCTCTCCAAATTCCAATGTTGTATACAATAGTAATCTCACAATGATTGATCATGTGACCAGTACGTGTTTTGCTAGATGTGAGAGATCCGTTGTATAGCGATTGATTATACGACTAACATGTGTTTTGTTACATAATTACAACATCAACATCATCTTGACAACCAGTAGAGGAAATATCACCAAATGAAAATATAATCCAAGCTTCATTATCGCTAGCTTTTTGGGGCAAAAAAAATACCTGCCTTCTTTGTTTCCACTAGCTTTGGATTCTTCAGCAAAATGGTCATGAGATTTGGCTTATTTGGCATAAAATAGAAATTAGCAATTTTTAGAATAGTAATACTACTTTTAAGGGATTGGTTGAAGCATCCCAATCTCACAACAGTAATTTCAAATACTTAAAAGGAAAAATAAGAAGTAAAAAAAAAAAAAAAAAAAAAAGGATTTCCATTGTAACACAAACCTCCAACATGAAGTAAAACACTTGCTATTTTTACAGAAGTAATAGGGTGTGTGTAAGTTTTTTGAGACCACTAGCTGATGACACAAACACAACCTTAAGCATGAAACGACTTATGCTCTGAGCCGAAGATTTCTCTGTTAGAGCCATCAGATCCGTCCCAAACTAAATATAGGAAATATTATTTAGCCAAGCTAAATATAGGAGATACTATTTTATTTTATTTTTACTATTTAGCCAAACAAATGTATAGGAGATATTTTCGAATCTTTGCTAGAACTAAAATGGGATTGACTGACTTAACACGCAATTCAATTTTAATATTGGTATTAAAGATCGTTACAATATTAATTAGGAGTATATTTCAAATGAAATTCTATTTTTGTAAATAAACTTTATTATTTAGCTTTGCAGGTTTTTTATGCAGTTTTTGTGTGCTTTAGTTATACCCAAAAATAAAATAAAATAAAATAGTCCAAGCGATTGAGGGAGGAGGGTTTACACAAATATCCATTGAGTGTTTGGGCAAAGGAATCCACCAGAGGTGGAAGAACTTAACCAACTGAGTTATACCACATTTGCTACATTTTTTTTTTTAGTATAAGCGATAGTCTAAACTACATGAGGATGAGGTTTGTCACACAAACATTACTACGGTGCCATGTGAGTTCAAACTTGAGACAATTAGTCTGCAAATTAAAGTCTTTTTCCACTCGGCTAACTCCGTTGATTATTTATAATGAAATTCGCTATTTCATAATGATAAGATTTTAATCTATCTTCTTTTTACAATTTTATCATATCTTCCAATATATATATATATATATGTGTGTGAATGGACCATGGTAAAGTGAAAAGCAAAAGCAGATATTAAAGAATGAAAAAAAAAAAAAAAAAAAGGTTAGGTTTAGATTTGTAAGATTTTCTGTATTATACTTTGTTTGGCTAGATTTCATTTATTGAAAGAAAAAAAGCAAAAAAGAACAAAATAAAGAGTCAAATCCTCGAGCGACCAAAACGCGACCTTTGCTTAGAAAGGCAGGGTGGGTTCAGTGGCAACAGTGGCTTTATACTTGCGTTACTAACCTGGACTCAAAACCTAACTCTTTTCCCTTCCCTTCCCTTCCCTTCACCCACCTCAAGAGACACCAAACCAACGCCAAACTAAGCAATGCCTATTTAAACTTACGCAGCGAGAGAGAGAGAGAGCGGCTGAGTGTGTGCGCGAGAAAACAGAGAGAGAGAGATTCACCTACTTCTCCTCTCTCTCTTGTTAGGTTTTCCCTTTTGGGATTTTCAGATTTTCATTTCCTTTCTCGCAGCCCTTTCTCTTTCGTTTTCATCGCCTCCTTTTCTAATCAGAACAAAACCCAAATTTGGTAGCCACCCAATTTTTTCGATTTTTAATAAATAATTTTTTATGGTCTCCGCTCTTTGTTCCTTCCCCATGCCCATCTATTAAAAAATGGATTCTTTGAAGACCCATTTGCCCAAAATCGAACCTTTGCCTCTCAAGCACTGTGAATCCGCTTGAAAACGTGAAAAGAAATGGACTCGGCTGTCCACTAAACCCTAGAAGAAAGCGTATACATTAGGTTCTGATCAATGGGTAGGAAGCAAATTCAACTTTTCGATAATAAGAGTGATGGGTTTTTCTCTGTTTGCAATTTGGGATTTCAATGGAGCCCCCAAGAGGGGGCTTATCATCCTGGAGGCTTATTTGCTAGCGTTAGCCAAGTGGGAGTGGGATTTGGTGTCTCAGCAGACCCTCCGAATCCACGCGGGAATGGCGGCGTGAAGCTTCCATATGCCGACCTGTACATGAAGTATGTGGAGGGCATTAAAAATTTTGGGGTTCAGGAAGAGAAGGGAGAGGTGAAGAAGAAGAAAGGTGGTCTTAAATTGAAAGTTAAGATTGCAAACCCTTCACTGAGGAGGTTGATAAGTGGTGCAATAGCTGGGGCGGTGTCACGGACAGCTGTGGCGCCATTAGAGACCATAAGGACGCATTTGATGGTTGGGAGTAGTGGGAATTCTACTACTGAGGTGTTCAACAATATAATGAAGACTGATGGGTGGAAGGGACTGTTTAGGGGAAATCTAGTCAATGTTATTCGGGTTGCACCGAGCAAGGCAATAGAGGTAGGAATATTTCTTTTGTATCAATTTGTTTTAGGTGAATATTATGTTGCATTTAGACATGTTTTCAACTTGTTTCATTTTCCGTGTTTTCACTTTTTGTCAAATAGGTGATCCTTATTTTCACTGTTTGTCAAATTGGTGATGTTAGTATGGTTAATACTTTGACTTGTTCTAGTTTTTGGCGTAATTGATGTGTTAGTGACAAGCTTATTTGATTTAGACATCAGTTATGTTGATTGTTAGCATTGCTTATAATTTATAAAGTAGTAATCCCTTTTTGTTTATTATCTGCAACTATGAACTACGTTTGCTTGATGTCATGCCCTTTGTTTCTCTGCTCATACCAGGTGGCCCCATAAATGGTCTTTGGATCCAATTTGTTTTCCCCATTGGGTTATAGTATGTAATTATTTCCTGTGGTGTGATGTGGCTTTTAGTTGCACATAGTTAAGGTGAGCTGGTGCTTTTCATTCTAGACAATTTACTCTTGCGGTTGGATTGTCAAATGATCAGTGAGATACTTTAAGGTGTCATAGTCAACGAAAAATATGCATGATCAACTTTTATCATGTCATCATACACCTTTGCTTGATCATTGAAATCATTCTAAATTCTTGACTCCCCCCGATCCGGTAAACTGGACAGTTTGTGGCATCACTCATGAAGTTTACTCATTACTCAGAACATGAAGGATGAACCTTGAGTAGGTTGGAGAAATTGAGTTGGTTTCATGGTGCTCTTCCTTAGTTATAGCATAGGAAATGTTGCTGCAAATTTCTGATATGATGTGAAATCTTTTCTTCCTGTTAAGGACTTTAGTTATATCATCTGTCATCATTGAGGAGACAATATAATGCTTGAGGAAATGGCCTTTCTAGTTTCTGTCCAAATTCCAGAAAAAATGAAGCTTGCTTCATGCAGTACAATGACTTATTTATGATGTACCATCCTAAGTATGTTTCAACTACCCCCAGTCTGTTTTTTGCGTGATCAAGAATTAATTTGCCTACAGTATACAGAAACAAAGAATTGAGTGTATTATAGCTGTTGTATTAGGTGTGTACTTGTTATGTAAATTCAAATTTGGGAAGCTGAACAATTGGAACTTTATATACATGATTTCCATTACAAGACTAAGGATTTCAATTCTGATCTTTTAATTGGTTTGGTATTTAAACTTCCGCTACATTTTTGGCAGCTGTTTGCTTATGATACGGTTAATAAGCGCTTGTCACCGAAACCTGGAGAGCAGCCCAAACTTCCAATTCCTGCCTCATTAATTGCAGGTGCCTGTGCTGGAGTAAGCTCGACAATTTGCACATACCCCCTGGAGTTACTGAAGACCCGGTTAACCATTCAGGTATTTTAAGGATTAGCAGTACTGTGTTCCTTTCTTGAGTATGTATGTAGTAATCACACAGCAGCGTTGTTAAATCTGCAGAGGGGCGTTTATGATGGCCTTCTTGATGCATTCTTAAAAATAGTGCGAGAAGAGGGACCTGCAGAACTCTACAGAGGTCTTGCCCCTAGTCTTATTGGAGTAATTCCATATGCTGCCACCAATTACTTTGCTTATGACACATTGCGGAAAGCGTATCGCAAGTTTCTCAAGCAGGAGAATATTGGCAACATTGAAACCCTTTTAATTGGATCAGCAGCCGGTGCTATTTCAAGCACTGCAACTTTCCCACTTGAGGTGGCACGCAAACATATGCAGGTGGGAGCCCTGGGTGGAAGGCAGTATACGAATATGCTTCACGCCCTCGCAAGCATACTTGAACACGAAGGGGTTCAGGGTTTATACAGAGGGCTAGGGCCTAGCTGCATGAAGTTGGTGCCTGCAGCAGGGATTTCTTTTATGTGCTATGAAGCATGCAAGAGGATACTGGTAGAGGACAAAGAGGAAGCGTAGAAGACTCAAATGAGAAATAAATTTAAGTTTTATACTGCATTTTGGCCGTAGCAGAGAGGAAAGAAACGGGATAGCTTTTCTTTTGACACGGGCTTACTTGCCCTTTGATTGCTGGATAATTTTTTTGTTCCTTTTCATTTTGTGACTCAGTTGAGGGAGCCTTGTTTTTCTTGAGGTTAGAATTTATGTTATGGAGGATTAATTTAAATGTCATTGAGTTTTCTTGTCATGGAAGGAATAAGCCGAGATCAATCTCAATATTGTGTGGCTTGGTATGTCATATGTGGCTCCAAAGGTATACACTTTGTACTCAAGAATCTCTTGTAGGTCACCATTTAGTTTATTGATTTGGAGATTCATTCCTGCTTCCTTATTAGAATGTTTCTTATAGATTCTACCCCTTTCGTTTTGTGATCACTCCTCAAGACCTTGTCTTCAGCTCTTGATTGTGAAGCCATTTCCAAGAAATAATTGGTTATTAATTGGGTTGTGGACGTACTGATTGTTTGAAGCAATAACAAATCTTTTTTTCTTTCTTTCAAGAATTACTTGGAATAGGAGAGAGGATTAACGCCACAACAAGAAGGGGCAACACTGGTACTTTCTTACTTGCCAAAGTTAGTATTTTACCCTGCCATTGGAAAAATCCAGAGAGTTTTTTGTTTTTTTTTTCCAATATTCACCAGAGAAACCCAAGCTTTCTAGCTTCCTATATATCACCAAGAACCCTCGGTTTTTCTTGCAAGCTTTTCCTTCTCAATTACTTTCTCCTCCTACTAGTCATTTTGCCTTGTCTTCAACCTCTCTGTGTTTTTTTATTCTGGTTTTTGAATGGCAGATTCAATGACCAGAAAAAGGGAGGTCTTTAAATGCAAATGGCGGTGCGAAAATAGTTTCTCGGCAGAGGAGTCTTATCACGGAGCAATGTCTGGCACGAAGAGGCACGCGAACAGGAAAGCAGAGGAGCTTGAAAAACTATGCAATGCTAGGTTTGCATTGTTTCTTACGATCCAAAGGGTAATTTTTCAGTCTCGCCAAGGGACCCGGCCAAGGCCAGAGAAAGCATCACCGAGTTCAAAAAAATGTAAGAAACCCAATTTGTGTTGCTTGTGTGTAGACTTGTTTCATTAGAAATTAAGATCACTCACAATAGTGAAGAAGTCGGAACCATTTGGATCAGTTTCTCTGTTCTTATGGCTGGGTGAGGTGCAACTTCCGTTTCTTACAAATCAAAACCAATTACTTGACTTTTGGGGTCACTTACCAACAACCAGTATAGTAGAACGTAAATAGTGCACACAGAAATGGAGAGCTAAGAGAATTTCAATACTCCAGCAGAAAGGAGCAAGCAAAACACCAGATTCACATGCATTCTAGAGGTCAAGCAGAAGGAACGTCGTGGGTAGAGCATCTCAAAATCTTGCAGCAACTTAACAATGTTACACATGTAAGCTAAAATAATGAACCTCGGAACAAATTTGAATATTTTGATAGCAGAGATGACTGTATTTTACAACAAATCCTAAAAAGAAATTTTATCACAGCTAAACAAACACCACTAGAGAGGCAAACCTAAGAACAAAAGTAAGACATCCGCCAGTTTTTGAAGACCTAACAGTGCGTGCACCAAGCCAGATATCAGAAACAACAACCTTCAACTCTGCTCATACTCAAGGGCTTCCTCTGCAGCAACAGCAGCAGCAGCAGCATCAGCGGCCATTATCTCGTCAAACTTCTCAGACTTTCCTAGCAGTATTTCAATCTAAACAAAGAAGATCACATGATACCATCATCAACCTCCCAGATAAAATTACATAATGAAAATAATGTAATTCAATGTAAAGTCAATTAGATCATCATATCATCCGAATTTTGAGAAAATCAAAGTAAAGAGTGATCAACCAACCCTGAAACTCGTAAACTAAACCCACAAACAACGCTATAAAACAATTGAACAAGCACTTCACATTTTAAAAGACAAGCAGAGCAAATCTTTATGGTCCGACAAAACTAAGCCAACACTTTGTTTTGAAGGCTTATCAATTCAATAATGAATGAGCTGACATCTTAGCTCTCAAACATACAAGCACCCACTTTACTCAAATACCATGTCGCGGAAAGAATGGGAAGACCAACATGCAGAGCTGGTAATTGTATAAATTCAGAAACAAGCAAACTTTGGCACCTCAGTTCCGTAATGAGCGCTTTTTGAACCTCATTCTCTTTTAAATAACCCTAGCTATACGTGCCTATATTCCTTGCTAACATCTAAAGGAATGTTTGTTGTTAACAAGAAATAATGTTTAAGAACCCCTAATTTTTGTTAAATATTATGTAGTCCTTATTCTGCTGCATTAGGTTAACAAAACCACAATGTAGATATCAGAAAATTGCTAGGCTAATACAAAATTCAAAAGGTACCTTTGCCTTTTGAATTGGCCGCCCCCCTGCATCCTCCCTCATGTCAATTGTAGAAGTCGTGATCTCTGAATATGTTGCATACAACAGCCAGTTAAAAATTAATATGAGAGACATTTACCAAAAAGAAGAGAGAGATTGTCTGAAAGGCATAAGAATCCCACTCTTCTCGAAAGCCAATCCATTGTTCTTCAGAATCTCAGCAATGGTAACAACAGTAGCAATAGCTGTAGATATAAAACAAATTGTGAATCCTTAGTACACAAAAGATGAAAAGTTTTCAATTCAATAATACCAAAAATCATCAATAGTTTGACATAGTTGGGTAAGGATTATGTATAAGCCAATGCCTAGACAGCATTGAAATTGTAATTTTTGGGTGCACTTGTGACAGGAGAAACAATAAGCAAACAGAAGACACAAAGCATCTGCAACCCAATAATCACCTAATGGAACCGAAAACAAAAGGAGGGTAAGATAAACGAAATAAATACCCATTCCAAGGGCAGAGAGCTCCACCTCATTGTTCTGCTCCATGTACCTCTGCAAAGGTAAATTGCAAACCATTGAATGACTAAAAACATACACAGTATCTGCAAATAAGCATAACACAACTATTTGGCTTAAATCTTAAACTCAGTAGATCCATATGCATTCAAGAGAAAACCAACAACAATCTGTAGCTTTGGAATTTGGCAAGAATGGGTCTTCTAGACCGTTTTCAACAATCAAACAGAGAGCAAAAAACAATAGCGAAACAGATGAAGATGGAGAAAATGGGGTTGGTTTACCTTGGCAAGATTGACATAGAAGAAGAGGGGCTTTTTGGTATTTGAGACTTGGATGCGATTCTTCTTGTTGTTGTATGATGAGTCCGTGATTTGCAAGTTGTTCACTCCCTCTGTGAGACCCTCCATTGTTGCTTCTGCTTCTTTCTTCTTCTTCTTGTTTTGCTCTGCAGAGAGAGAAGAAAAACCCTAATCTCCTCACAGTCCCTACGAAATTTACCTGAAATTTATAAATGCTCAAAAACCCTCCAAGGGTTTTAATCAAACACTGGTGTCTACTGGCTTCTACAGGTCGATACGCTGTCGTTTCGGGATTGGTTTTCAGAATTTGCCTCATTGACAAGTAATGCATTACAATACAACTCATCTTGTTGAAATGACATAATTACCCCATTCAATTTGTATGCTGTATGCTCTAGACTTTATTGGTAGATTGCAAGTTTTAGAGTTTTTTTTTAAATATATATTAAAGTTTTAGGCTATTTGAAATAAGTGTTGTTAATGATCATTCAGTCTAGTGGCTCCAGTCTCAATTTTGTTGGAGGAAGTTGTGAGTTCAAATTTCATAACCAGTCGATGAAAAGAAAAACGCAAGTGCGTCTCGTCAAAATGCAATACAGTCGACTTGATTGACTAGGAGGCCTGTGACACAGAAAATGCAATTTTGTGTACAATTCTTTTACATATATCCTTGAACTACAGTTGGTTTGAGTACTTTTCAACTCCATGCTAAAGTTTTGATGCTCACAAGCATCCATCCCAGAGGGCATGAATTTCGAAATTCATTCATGTCAATATTTTGCAAGATCTTAGAAATTTTAAATAAACAAAAACAAAAACATAATTCATATAGGCTTGTCTGATGAAAGAATTTGTATTCAATAATTATAGCTCCATGATGATAGGCATTAAATAATCTTACATCGACCAAAACAAAGTTTGTCCTAACAGAGACAGACCAAGTAGTGCAATAAATAGCTTCTATATATCCCTCTTGACAACAACCATAACAATGCTGCACAACAATGACTAAGATCAAAGTTCAGAAAACATATTTCAGCAGGGAACAACAAACACTTTGTCAAAGGGGCAACCAAAAACATACACAAGGGTTCTCTCAGTTTTCTTCCACCAGACTCCCTTTTCGGACGCGGAGACCGTACATAGAAGTTCAGTAGACGACTTTACTTGATTTCTTGTATATACACACAGAAGGTGGAGAGAGATGCTGGTTTCCACAAAAGAAAGATTTTTTCTTTGAAATGAATTAACAATTGACGCCACATTGACCATTTGATGCAGCTTTTGTTGCGTCGTTAGTGAATGGGTCGATGCGCACCCACAGCAGGGAGAAGATTGAAGCAAGAAGAATAGACCACACGATGACAATTGTCGGGGTACGATTTTGCCGACCCAAAAGACCCTTCAGGAATGGATACAGATGTGCAACGACCCATAGGGCAAAAAACAGTTTGCCAAAGAGTGGACCCCAAGACTGGTACCCACTATTTATGGCATATGAAACACCGGCTACAATACCTACCATGTTCACCAGAAGAACTGTGGTTGGAGGGATGAGAAGCGATGTCCATTTGAACACGTAAAGCTCCGCAAAATCTCCATCCTCATCAGATGCCTTTGATGTGACAGTGAAGTTGGTATCAATCCCAGCAAGAACTTTTAGGAGACCTTGAAAGACAGCAAAAAGATGAGCTGATGTGCCACCAATGATCCAGAACTGTTCGTTTCTCCACCAGTCTTCAATACTGACTCCACTCCACCTAAGCTCAAGAATTCCGGTTGCAATAATGGAAACAAAGAGCAGAATGAACCACATGCTAGCAAAGTTACTTATCTGCAGAGACATAGAACAGATTTATTGGATGCTCAAAATGAAAATCTAGAGTGTCAAATTACTAAATAATCAAATGGATAAAGGTCCCATGACAGCGAAATTTTATGGCACTTCAAGGACTTTATTAATTATTTTTCAAGTGGGATTGCCGCAGGATTAGTACTAACCTCAGGAATAATGAACTTTTCTGTGAGAAGGCAAAAGGCAGGGAGCAAACAGTACGCAATCAGCGGTATAGATGTGAGGGGGTAAACAATGGTATTGATGTATGCTATTCTCTCCAAAAGCTTCAATTTCCCATTGTAGCCATACCATATGGGACAATGCCTGCTTAGCAAAATTTCAATTGACCCCAAGGCCCATCGAAGCACCTGGTTCAAACGATCAGAAAGATTGATGGGAGCAGAACCCTTAAATGCTGGGCGGGGAGGCATGCAATAGACTGATATCCAACCACGGGCATGCATCTTAAACCCAGTTAAAATATCTTCAGTCACAGAACCATAGATCCATCCAATCTGGTGATAAATCAAAATGTTAAATTTATATAAATCCAAAATCACAAGTCCATTCAATAAGTATGCTACTATTTATGTTGGGAATGAGGGTTGCTAGGACCCAATTGCTATACTGACTGACCTCTTTTCCCCATTCAGTCTTGTCTTCATATCCACAGCTAATAACATGTATGGCTTCCTTCAAAAGGGTCGCAGGATTGGTTGTAGGCGGAATGCCTCCTTGTTCCATGAAGGTGGCTGCAATAAAAACTGGTGATTGACCAAAGCGCTTCTCTAAGCTCTTCTGGGACATAAGAAGAGTCCTCTCATCATCATAACCTGCAGAATATGAAGTTATCTTAGTTAAATTTACATCACATGGATGCATTAAAACATAAATTTGATTTTTCTGTAAATTTTGGTCATATCAAACCTCAAATCAATATAACTTCTATTAATTTTTGTCAAATGAATGAACACAGATAATAACAAGTATAATAATAATAAGCAGCAACCTTCGACACCCTCCTCAATGTCTTCCATATTAAAAATGGGAATAGTGGATTCCGTTCTTTTAACTGCCCTCTTCTTGTCAATATACTTCTTATTGCTAGTCTTTCCCTTCTTTCTTGAACCACAACAACTCTTGACGATAATGTTTGGTTGTAAATCTTCCTCAGTCAAAACTGGGTCATACCCATATAGAGCTTGTCTGTTGAAACAGCAACCAGTTCCCACATAGACTGGACCCTGGATGCCATCCAGCCCTTTCAAGTTGATCTGCAAATAAAACAAAGTATTTTACCAGTGGAGCCATAATAACTGTCACACGGTGTAATATTTCTTATTGGTGATTGTAAAACAAGTAGCACCTACATCGAAGAAGACAATGTTCCGATTGGCATATCGATCGTGCAAGTCAATGCCATCAAAACGCTGAGGGAACTGGACATAACAGGTCTTCTTCCCATAAGCTGGGTCCATCATGAAACACATGGCTTCCTTAAGAGCTTTACTGTTATTGAAGTAGTGATCACAATCAACATTCAAAAGATATGCACCATTTGTCAGGACAGCTGAAACTCGAATCTGCATGGCCCATAGTGAACCAAGTTAGAAAACCAAAATGGTTTTTGGCACATCAGTTCATCAGGGGACAATCTTTTATTACAAAACTTGTTTAAGAGATGCTGACATTTTATACCAACAGGTATTTACCCGACAATTTGTTCCGCCATACCAGAAAATGTTTGTGTCCTTCCAACCTTATAATGTACCGTAATGTGATTGGTAAAGGAAATATTGAGGATTCTAATTGGGCAAGGAAATATTGACGATCAATGGGTCAAGGAAATATTGATGGAAAACATTAAGGAGGATCCTACTAGAGAGTTCTAAAAAAGCTAATGGTGTACATAGGCCCATGTGTATGCATTTATACCAATGTATATCTTCCCATAAATGAGGATTTGGCATTTATCCAGAGTTAACAGACATGATTGAGTAATAAAAAATATAGTTCCAAATAGGTCAAAGCACTGACATTACTACCCAGAAAAGGAAATTATATCTTAATCAATTTCAGGGAGTAACAAACCAGTGCATTCATTGCTCCAGCTTTCTTGTGATGCTGGAAGCCTGGTCGCTTCTCACGAGAAACATAAACAAGTCGAGGCAGCTCATTTCCATCAGTATCAAGGCCCCCACTGTGGCCTAAGAAGACCTGTTCTTCCACAAAATAGAAAACTAAAATTAGTATAGAAGCAATAAGAGGAGGCAGAAACCAAAATGCACTGGATAAAAATGCAAGTACCTGGATCATTCCTGGATGGTCCCTAGGATTGTTCCCAGGCCATGGAGTCCCATCCTGCATTGTCCAACCTTCTTCAGGCATCTTCTGTGCCTTGGCAACTAAGGCATTGATCCGTACCTTGAATTCTTCATACTCTCTCTGTGGGGTAAAACAAATGTTTTTAGACTCCATTCACAGTGCTAAACATGTATATGAAGTTTACCACAATCTGCTCTCTAAGCATCCTTTAACTCTCACACGAAATAATCAAATAATATGACCTATAAAACTCTAATGACATTTCAAATTTTAAACTACTTGTTTAAGGTTACAGCAACCAGATCTACTGAAGTATAACGCTTTTTTTCTTCTTCCTTTTGAATACTGGCATCAAACTCCAATTCTAATAACAATGAAATAGACAATCCAGTGTCTATCAAGAATTGAAGCAATCATCTTGTTCGAAATGAGATTATAAAATATTTTAAAAAAATGCAAACTACAGGCAGGATCAATAGCATTCTTTTAAGCTGAAAACCGGATGGGTAGTTACATTGCTTTGAAAGGAATGCACCATTGGAAGGATGAATTATTTAATTTAAAGTAGGCATCACATGCAAATTATGTAACTTAAATCAGGCAGCACATGCAAAGAATGAGAATAATCATCTTGCTTGAGATGTGCAAATAAGAAATAATCATGTAGAACTTTTTTTAACAAACCCATGCAACATATTTCCGTATCACTCACCTTCATTGCTCTACGCTCTTTTACAAAAGAAGGTTGTATCTTGTCCTTTAAGTAATCAATCTTTTGGGCAAAATAAAATTCAGGGGCTCTAGGTTCAATGTTGTGTTTCTTGCAAAAAGGCACCCACTTCCTAGCAAACTCCGCAGTTTCAGAAAGGGATTCAAATGTTAGCATTGCTGACCCATCATCAGACACATAGCAAGAGACTTTGTCCACAGGATAATCCACAGAAAGTATGGATAAAACAGTGTTAGCCGTAACCAGAGGAGGCTCTTTCATGGGATCCACTGTACTAACAAATACATCTATAGGAGCTAGCTGGGATGGTTCCCCTTCACGATCATACCTGCAATAATTAAAAATGGTATGAAACTAAGTTTTAGAACCACACACTGAACTATAGATTGCCACAGATGATACTAAGTTGGCCAACCTCAATGTGAGCCTGTCCAGATAGGTCTCACGATTAATGGGAAACCATTTTGGAAACTGATCCAGAAGCCAGGATAAAGCAAACCAAATCTCACAGATAACTGATGTTAACCATAATGGGTATGCATCTTTCACTGGGTGAGTTGCACGATATTGCAAGAAGAAACCCAGAATAATAAGCCGGAGTATGATCACAACACGGTAAGGTGTCAGATGAGATGAAGAAATAGGCACGATACGACTTAAAGGTTGCCTGGCATCATCAGCCCTGAGAAGAAAACAAAAGAAAATCAAATAGGCATATTCAAGGAACAATTCCACCATTAAACACTTTGACTGCAACTGGAAAATCTGACCACCAAAAGAAAATGCAACAGGGAATGACACTTTTCATTTCCATAAATTTACACTGCATCATTGTACAAAGATGATTTAGTAACATAATAGCAATAACAAAGGGCATTTTGAGAAGCGCTCACATTTGGAGTTCTTCTCCATTTGAACCAGTGCCTTCATTGTCACCCTTTCCTTCAGCGTATCTACTAGTCATCTGCATCATATTTTTGTCCTGTTTGAGTTTCCAGCCTTCAACCCTTTCTTTCCAGTCAACATTTCCTAGCCCATAAGAATTCAAGTCCTTTGACGGGTCCACTATTCTTACTGGAACTGTAATAATAAATTACACAATCAAATAACTATTTAAACAAGCCATTTGTCAGAGGACTTATTGTATGAATGTAATTAAGGTGTACCTGGCTGTCTTGGATCCAAAGGACCTGATGTAGTTCGCACAGATTGGTTGTCAGGTGTTGCACATGGAATCTCGCCAGACATCTGAAGAGATTATGAGCATAAGTTTAAAAGCAAGATAAAATGCATAAAACAACCATGTAAGGCTTGCAACTATAAGCTGTAGTTACAAGCAGCAATTTCATCTCAGGATACAAATACTCCAAGTGACATACAGGAAAATCTAAGGACACTTCCTTTAACAGATGTTACTTGTATCAAATTAAAAAAAGAGCTAAAAAATAAACATGCTCGTCTCTATGAACATGAGAATGCCTTAATCAAATTTAAATGAGTGAGAATAAGCACTATTGCTAATTGCCTACCGGCTGCCCATTGGTTAGAAGGGGAATTGGCTGTTGAGATTCATGTCTAGAGGAAGATGAGAGGTCGGCGTCTTCTCCTTGCCACTGGCGTCTGGCATTGCTATTTCCTTGTGAGTAATTGAACTCATTCTCCAGATCATCAATATCATCCTCATCATCATCTCCGTCCACTCGAGGACTCCCTAAAGTACATCAGCTGTATTAACTTCATTGCAAGAATTATGGCTATAAGCCAAAATAACGGGATTGAATTCTCTAAAAGTAATCAAACCACAAGCTAACCTTTGTGCCTTTTGTATCGAGTCTTGCACTGTGGGCAAGACTGGTTCCCATCTTTCCGCTCATACTCATAACAAGGACGACAAACTGGAAAGGCACACTCATTACAGGCAACAAAGACATCACCAGTGGCCGTGAGTCCAACAGTATCACCACATATCTGACATATCTGCCCGTTCAGATTTTTTAAGGGTTTGGGCTGCATTACCAATGACAATTTTCAAAACCGTTAAAGGAAATTTATTGAAAGTAGCAAGAAACTTGATATATGTGTACCTATGTTTTAGGCTTTTAGCAAATAAAAGGTTCATTGATAAATGCAGTATTTTGTAATAATGAAACTCAGGATGCACATAATTAATTACCATGATCAAAGTCTTTATGAAATTGATCAATAACTCAGAATTTCATTCCAAGAAAGGTTAAACTAACATTAGTTACACTGGCATTGTCAATCACATGAAATGTAAACCACGAAGCCTAACAAGCAGTTCAACTCACAGTTCAGAGAACAGATCACAGGCATGTGTTATGAGTGATGAGTCAGTGAAAGAAGAAAGAAGCTAAAATTTCATTGAGCTGAATTCAACTGAGATGACCGACAATTGAGGACTAAACTATCAAGATCTTAGATTCATTCTAGAAAAATAAAAGAAGTATCAAACTAGAAAAGTAATAATAAGTAGATTGGGTTGTCAACAAGTGTCGGCAAATCCAGCTATAGACATCACAGATTAAAATTTGATAAACACATTTCTAAGATCTGATAGAAATTACATTTACCATTCCATAGCTATTCATAAAGCAAACAAATTTCTACAAGATCAGAGCTTTAACAAATCCAAACTAAAATCTTCAAGTTTGACTGTAACATCCACTGCCCCTTGTCTCAATCAAAACTCCATATCCAATTTCTAAAACTACCCATTTCCGATTCAGTCAAAAGAACACAGATATTTACTGAAAACCCAGTTCCACCTAGCCAACAATGAGATCCACACAGTACATAAAAAATAAAATCAACAAAAACCCACATCAAAACAAACAATTAATAAAACAAATCGGAAAAAAATCGAAATGGGTAACTCTGAAAAAACTTTACCGCGCTATCTGAATCGTGACGAATCCGAACGAGTTCGTTTCTCTTGTAAGAGCCAGCCACCAGTCCAGCATTGGCTTCCATGGCTGTTCTCAATTCTTGAGCTTCCTCAGAGTTGCGATTTCAATTGTTTTTGTTTGAGATATCAGAAAAGAGATCTGTCGGCAAAGAAGTGAGGGAGGCAAAGGCTGTGAATTCTTCGCCCATTCACTACGACATCTCTGATCTCTCTCTCTACTCATGACAGCTTTGCCTTTACTTGTCCTTTTATTACTATATTTTCTGTTCTTTCTTTTTTTAATATTTATTTCATTTTACCGGGTGAACCGGTTGCCACTGTCCCGCCCCAACTCGCTTTAGTCGTTGTACAGTGAATCAGTTTAGACTCCTTTTGTCTCGTTTCACATGCTTTTTTTTTTATTTTTTTATTTTTTTATTTTTTTATAAAGAAAATTATTGTCTGATAATTAAATACACATGATATTTTTACACATGATAATTTTACGTCCCCGGTTTAATAATTCAAATGGTTAAAAAGATCGATAAAAAAAAAAGAGTTAAAATACAGTATATCAATTGTTTTAAATGAAGTTTTTTTTTGGGGCAAAATTTTTACTTACCTTGCAATGAATTCTATTAAATCCTCATAAGAACTTTGAGTTGCCATTAAAACTAAATGGTCACATCGTTATAGAAAGAATTCCAAGAAAGCATATATACTTGACGTCCATGGTTAAAGAAATGGTACAAGATTTAGTAATTTTTTATGATTTGAAATTTAAATTTAAGGCATGATCTGACTGTTAGAGATAATCGAAATAACATCGACAAAAAAAAAAAAAACAAACTCATATCGTTATCGAAGAGCAATTACTAATTACACCAACGATTTCAAAGTATCTAATGTAATTGGTGGTTGAAGTTATTTTGCAATAATCCAGAGAGGTGATTAGTGATATAACAACAACCCTTTTATTTTCCTTATTTAACAAAACGATGATATCGCAATAATGCAACACAACACCAAACCATGCAGTTGTTATACGAGTCTGGTGAGAAATCAGAGAGCCCAATTGAGTTGAATTGTTGACTTAAAACGGTTGCATCCAATCTAATTTGAACACGTGTAAGGTTACCGGTTGGGTTGTCTCCGTCAAGGAGAGAAGAACCAACAAGTGTCGTATATATTTTAAGTCTTAATTTTGTAATTTATTGTTTGCTGGTAACAGGCTGTAGTGGGAGACTATCAGTATAAGTGGTTATTGTCGGTGGCAGCAATTTCTTAGCATTGTTTTTGATTTTCATGCAAAAATGGATCGGGGTCTAGCCAACCACCACTAATGAATCTTCCTCACCAAGTAGGCCCGTTTTATAAAATAAAAAGAAAAGTCAAGGAGGCCGTCATAAAGGCTTAGGCCCAAGTGATCCGCGGAAGGAAATTTTATGCATGACTTGAAATTTAGAGTGACAAGTTTAGACACGACACAATAATTCACTTAGAAACAACAAACATAAGTCATTCTATAATGAGGGTTTTATATATGGCTTTTAGATAAGGTCCTATATCTTAATTATTGAATTAGGCTAATCAATTTGATCAAACAGTTAAGAAATAGAACTTCACCTAAAGGTCATATATAAGGCTCTCATTATAGAATTCTTGCAACAAACAAACATGTTTGGGTTTGCCCACAATTTTGTTTGTGTAATAACTGTGTCGACCCGCTTAACACAATTAGCAAACACTTTGTATTTTGGGTCAAGCTGCCTAACCCGAAAATGACACGCTTTAACATGTTTATGTAATTGTGTAACTTGCCTAACCCACATAACCGTATTACACAAGATAAACTACTTAAATTTTAAGTTGAAATAAAAAGACCCTAAAAAACATGGAAAACGTATAATACTCAATGTTGGTTTGTATTATAATCAATAGGTATAGGATTCTAAGTTTTCAATAATCACATAATTTTTCAGGGTATAAATGCATTAGTCGTGTTCGTTTTATTTACGATAAAGATATAAAATGAAGTTAGATTATTTATGACAAAGATATAATATGAAGTTAGATTATTAAACGTGTGACGATGTTTTTTCTTATGGTCTTATTATAAAGATCAAGTGGTGTTTTATAGTAATGTGAATCATCCTTGGTAAATGTAACTTATCTTATGTTTCTAATTTAATTCATAGTCTGTTAGAGCAGCTCCAGCGCTGCTATCAAACTGGGCAAAAGGCCCCCTCTGGCAAGCCCAATGCGGCTCCAGCGCAGGAAATCCAGCCCGGGCAAGGCATGGGACCCACCAGCCGGGGCAAGTCCACATGCAGAAATTGACTGGGCTGTTGCCAGCGGGCTGCTGACGTCAGCAGTTGATTTTCGATTATTTTTTTACTGTTTGACCCACCAGCCCACATTGCCCAATTGTTACAAGCCACGTGGCTTCTCCTGGAGCCTCTGATCAAAAAATCTTGCACAATCCAACGGTTGTCCAATTTTAGGCTAAAAAAAATTGAAAAAAATATCAAAAAATATTGGAATTTTTTTCTATACATACCTACCAATATTATTCACTTTCCACACCAAATTTAATTTCAAAATTTTATCCGAAAATGTTATCTTGATTTTTAGGTGAGAATTTTACGATAAATATTAACACTTGGGAAACAAAAATCTTATCCGAAAAGCTTATCAAAATCAATGGTTTAAGTATATAAAATAAAAAATAAATTTAAGTGAATAGTAATTGCCTTAGACTTGGCCCTCCTAGGTGGAACCACAAATGACAAGGCTGACACTACTCCTGTGAATAGTGACAGCCCTTGCTTGCCCTTATTCTAGTCTTAACCCTTATAGGTGGAGATACTCTTAAACTTGAACAAATTTAGAAAGCGGGGCCAATGTTAAAGTAATTTGGCGGGATTAGTTAAAACACGGTTGAGTTCTGATTGAATAGTCTTTTACTTGCCACATACATGAACACGATCACGATCACCAAACATGATTTTGCAACCACCCCAAATATTCTGTTCTTTTATTCCTTTCGCAGTTGCAGAAAATGCTAGCTCAGCTGAGCACAATTTTATTAGTCTTATTAATTAGGGCACTTTACCAGTTTATTTGCATAATGATTTTACTTCCAGAAAAGATTGCATAAACTAAAACCACCCGTCTTAAAAGAACACAGTACACTGTTATTCCATTTTTCCCATTGCATTGATGATGGGAATTTGATCTCTTATAAACCTATAGAACATTTCGGCAAAGAATAAGTAGACTGGTAACACCACAATCGCCACGGCAAGCCTAAACCCTACTAGCAATCACCACGGCAAGCCTAAACCCTACTAGCAATCACCACTGCCTCACCATTTTCACAAATGCTAGTGCCACTGTCATTGCCACTACCAACACGAACGAGCTTTTCCCATTTTTGGTAAATTTTCCAGTCATGCCTGCACCCGCTGCTGTTACTACAGTTGACACAAGATCTGCACCATATTGCATACAGAAAAGTACCACGGGAGTGGCATGCAAATGAACTACTAGTGAACATAACTTAAAGGAAATGCTAGAAATGCTAATCTATGATTAAGTATGCCTAGGTCCCTCCCTTGTGATGTTTCCATGTATGGTTGGAATACTAAAGTCGTATTGCTTCTGCTTTTCCTCTCACAATTTCTCTTTATGAACACTCTGATCTCACACACTTTCCTATAAGGATCCATCTGCATTTGCATTACTGCCTGCTCCTCTCCGGCTTGCCGTTGTGTTCTTCAGTATCTGCAACAAATTAAAATGGCAGAGACTACCAATAAGTAAATGTCATGCAGATATTAAATCAAACTACAGGTGGATTACAGAGGCAGAACTTCCAGTAAAAGCTTAAGCATAGTGGCAGTTCAGGATATGTTTCCAACTCTTTCAGGTTTCCAAGAATAAGTCCTAATGCAGAGAAATAATTAATTCTCCCAAATTTGTCAGGTGTATCACAAATATCAATTGCCTAAGCCCAAATTTTGCTAAGTTTTAAGTCTACCTCAATCAATATTCACCAATTCAGGCAACAATAAGGTGCAGAATTGCCCTCATTTTGATGCACAAGCTATCTAAACCTTTACGAATTGGCATGACAAGTTTACCTAACAAAAACAGACCTTTCGCTCACAAGCATCCCAACATGGTATAAATGCATATCTTACAATAATTAATGATTGTACAAAGCATGAGACATGCTAAGTAGGATGATAACCTAACGCGATGGTTAACGGTTCTAAACAGTAGACACATTAACCATTATCAATCTTAATATATAAAAAATCACATATTAACTATGGATTAGCATGTTAAGAGGGATAGTATCAGTCCACTAGTCGGTGGAGCAAAAAGGGAATTTGACACCATCACATCGATTCCATACTTCAGCTTTTACTTCTTATCAAGAACAAAACGGAGTAATGGATTTGGTGGGGTAGACCCCACATCCCCCACCCATACACCCCATTTATATCACAAGTCCATAACACTTTCCACTTTTGATAATAAGTGAAGTTAAGATAATATCAAGGGCCCTCCTCAATAGAACTGTACATTTATACCATCATTTTTTCTTCCCCACAATACCCCTAATGCAAATCTTTCTGGCACATATAAACAAATTCTAATTTCTAACTAATGATTATGATGATTAACATGAAGCATGTGATGAGGATGGAGGAACATACATGTCTAAGCATCTGATTCTCATTCTGCAAAGTGGAAAGCTTCTCCTCAAGCTCAGAGTTTTTCTGCTCCAAGTCTTTCACTCTCACTTCCAAATCACTCAAGTATGCCTTCTTCCTCTCCCTTGCTTGCTGTGCTGAAACTCTGTTCCTTAATAACCTTTTGTTTTGTACCCAAAAAAGACAATTCCACCAAAATGCTAATGAGCACACGCAATCGACTAAAAAGGGCAGAACAGTAAAATCATCACGGAAGCGGTGCAGCCCAACTCACCTCTTCAGCCTCTTGCTTTCCTTGTCAGCTGGACTTCTTCCTCTCTTTCTTTGCCCCTCACCTACCACTTGGGCCCGGTCCGGACCGGCCAACGAACCGGTTTCCCTACCGGAGATTGACGCTCCGGCAGATTCGCCGCCAATCTCCGGCACTCTCCTGATCTCCTCATCACTTTCCATGCCTAAAATTTAGGCCAAAATAGAAAATTATTGTTGGACCTTAACAAAAATTTAATGCATCATGTCTTTGCCTTATAAGAAAAGCCGACTCCTTTTTATATAAAACAATTTAACAGGGAAGAGTTTTCCCGCAAAAAAGAATTTCCCCGGAAAAGAACAAAGGCTCAGTTGAGAAAATCCTGGATTCTACGAAACCAAGATGGGAAATTTCTAAATTATTGGTTCACGAAGATAAACAGCCAACCATGAACAATAAAGCTTTCTTCTTTTTACTTGAAGCAATGTAAAAGGGAAGGTTTTTCATCCGCATAAAGTATTTCCCGGGAAAATAACAAAGACCCGGCTCCGAAAATTCAGGATACTACAAAACCCAGATGGGAAATTTCGAAATTCTTTGGAACCAGAAAGAAAGTAGACAAATTTGAACAAACTCAGTTAGACTTTTTAAACATAAACTTTGAAAAACTAAAAATGAGTTGAGAAAATCAAACCTTCTTTGACTTCAACTTGGAATGCAGAGCTCGAAGACCTTTCGCTGCTCGACGGGAGAGAGCTCGCGGCAAGGGAGCTCGTCGCTTGCTCTTGCATTTGGTCTCTAAACAAATCAAACTGAGAGGAATTGTTTTTCGTGGTTTTCAGCTGGAAGAAAATTAAAAGAGCGGGACGTTAATGTTTGAGTGAGTAAATAGCAGAGAGGTGGAGTTTCAGAGTGGATTTGGAGCCGTTGAAGCTCGTTCAGATCTGAGGGCTCTGCGAGGGTGAGCGTGGAGAGATATGAGCCATGAGGCGTGGCCTGAATCAAAGGTTTGTAGGAAGGGATCGTGGAGACAGGGGAAACGTTGGATGAGATTCAGATCGGACGGATGGCATGGAGATTGGGGAGGGAGATGCAACGAACTGGGACAGTGGGACCAGATTATGTGCTGGAAGTGCATGTGTTTCTTGATTTTGGGAAAGCAATGAGTTTAGTTTACCATGGAAGTTTGAATATCTCATTTGATTTGAGGTATGCGTGCGTGATTTCTTTGCCTTTAGGTGAGAAATTTTTTCTTTGGTCACAAACACATGCAAATTTATTGACCTTATAATAAGCTTCAAGTTAATGTGATTAACTTCTTAAAATCATCTTAACTTTCCAACATTAAAAAAGAATATCACCATTATCACTAATAATTCATTATACATCTAACAAAAAAATTTATCAGTTTCTAACATTTGGGCAATTTTGAACTTGGAGTATTTTCCAATATATGTTACTTTAATGAACTTTTTATTTTAGATATAAACGATATTGGGGGAAGAATTCGAACATAAAATTTTGATTCAAGTGCATGGATAGCTGCTCTTAACCACTTGAGCTGCAAACTCTTTACACTTTAATTAACCTTGATAGCTAATAAACTTCATTTGTTTTTTTTATTCTTTTGCTTCTTTAGTTGAATGGATCACTATCCCTGTAAAGTATGTATGAATCATGATTCATGAGCAAGATATTTCAATTTGTGCAGGCCAATGGCTCAAAGACGACCCAACTTCAGTTAGGAATTGGACAGCTCCGCCAGATTGGGATGTCGGTACCATGAGTTGTCGTTTTAATTTGGGAACATAAATCCACCATCACATAAAAAGACGTAGAAATCTCCAAATATCCCCGTACAAAATATAAACTTCAGATGTTAGGTCCCAAAGTTGCCTTCTATTTTGTTGCCTAAATTTTACAAAAATGTAAACTTCGTTTTTAGGGTCTAGATGTAGTGTTGGACCATACTTAACATTTACGGGACAAAAAAAGAAAAAGGATTAATTGGTAATTAACTTAGCCTAAGTTTTATATTGCCAATAGATGCTATAAACTTGTAGGGAGGCTGAAAATTTGTGGTGGCCCCAACAAACTTTGCCAATCCTTTGAAAATAATCCTTGGCGACTTTAACGAATGGTCTCATTCATCATCCGTACATAGTCGATGAAGATGGGCTTTCGACCTTTTTTTGACCAAAAACTTTTGTCTGTTTCTTCTAAATCATGAGAAAATGGAGATGGGCTTCCCTACCATACCTTTCAGCACAAAAATTGACAGGAAAATGACACCATTTTGTCGGTATGTTTGGTTTGCTATGAAATGCCGAGATCGTAATTACTTGTGTTCATAATAAAACAATTACAAGAAAGTGTTTTGTTGGAACACAATGTTCCAAGCTACAAGAATTTCATCGAAATGTTGAAATACTATAATACTGTATACTTATGTGCTTAGAAGACATTAAATCATGCCCTGTCCTCTCATGCATTGGATTTCCGGGCAGTGGTTTATTTTCGAAAAAGAGCTCGAAACATTTTCAAGAATTTGGATTTGAGGGAATGTGGGTTCTTCTTGGCTGAGGAAGAAGAGCTGCGAGGGCAAATCGCGAGTGCTCCATTTGAGCTGCTATAAGCCTTGAGGCCAATGGGTTTGGCACTCTGGCATGGCCTTAGCTCCCTAAACTCTGCCCTGCCTTCCTCTCTTTGCAGCATCAAGTTATCGTCCCATATTAAGCCCGACGAGCCTTGCCGCCTAAATGTGGATGCCGACCTTGCTAACGTCGCCATGAGGTCTCTCGAGTCTCAACCAGTTGTGATGATAGCTGGCTTTGGGCAGAAATTGTGATAATTCTAATCTGGGTGATTAGGTTGATTATATACATACCAGGAAGAGGGAAAATGCCAAAGGGAGAAGAACGAGAAAGAGGTAAGGGGATGGCATCTTTATTGTCTTTCAGTACAAATCAAAGTTCTCTCCCTTGTTCTGTACCTCTCCCTGGGGGAAAAGGGGATGATAGATGTCAAAGATCTTTCGTTCGTTACTATAGAATTCATTCAAAATTCTCTTGCTGTCTTTTAGGATAAAGATCAAAGTTTTATTCCTTCCTCTCATACCCATCCCTAGGCTAAAGAAGATGATAAAGGTCAAAGTTCTATTATTTATTAGATGGGATTGCTGAAACTGAAGATCATATTGAACTAAGGCAAGAGCTCATTCATTTCATATTTTTTCTTTTTTGGGGTCAATCGGATTGGATTGAATCCATAACGAATCCTAATCCTTTTCCCGCCCCTTCATCACCTGAGCTAGCCCTAGGCCAACAGCGTCTTCACCAATCTTGTTTTACTGCCGTGTTCCATTTTCACTTTCTGTTAAGTTTAATGAAAATGAAAGGAGATAGAGCTTAAAAAATCTATCAGCTGTCATTATAAACAACATAGAAGTACCTGTTTTACACATTGGTTTACTAGGCAGTATTAGGGGCAGGCCGTCGATATGGAAGTCGAGAGTCAGTAACACCATCCTCAGAACGTTTGTCTTCAAACCATTTCACAACTCTTTTGCGGGGCAGGTTTGTCACATGCACTATGCTGCTGATCATTGCATTCTGCATCACATATCAACGCACATAAAGCATAAGGAAATGGCGCACAAGTTCTTTTAGGTCAATTTTCAAATGAAAGTACATTATATCGCAATATCCCGAAATCATTCAACACAAAAGATTCACTTACAGTGGGCCGCTTTGTTTTTCTATAAACACTTTCAAGGGTTTCAACATGCGCTTTCTTCATTCTTTTTTGAGCAGAAAACTTTTGTTGCATAACATGAATAGGTTTGTTCACTGTAGTTTCAACCTCCGAAGACTCTGTAGTTGTTTCCACCACAGTTTCTACAGTTGTTTCCACAACAGTTTCTACAGGCATCGTTTGGGACACAGATATTGTTGGAGCTGGTTCATCAGGTAAAGCAGCACACATCATCAAAAGACTTGGAGGGGGGTTGCGAAGCAATTCGAGAACAACTGGCCTGTCGAGACAAAGCTCAGCTGCAAGAATTTTTATCTGCAAACAAACGAAATGCCAACAATATAAAGTTTGCCAACATAACGAAAAACCCCAAATACTGATAAGCAAATTTTCATGAATATGAACCAAAGTTTACATTAAAAAACAGGGTTTTGGTTTTCCTATCTATTCTTTATTCATTCTATAATCTTCAAAGCCCCCAGGCCTTTGTTGAACTTTAAAAAAAAAAAATATGTATATATATTTCCAAACAAAAAGATTACTACCAAGCAAGATATCAAGGTTGACTGGACTTGAAATTTGATATCTTTAAGTGTTTCAGGACAGTAAATGTTTCAAATTTCATGAACAAGAACCCAGCATTTCAAAGATTCATAAAAAAAACCCAAAAACTAAAGAGATAAAGAAACCCTTACGCTGGTTTTGCGGCGACCAACTTTTAAAGCAGCAGCCAATCTCCGAAGCTGCCAAGTCTTAAGCTTCACAGGGCTTTCCTCTTCCTCCTCCTCCTCCTCCTCTTCATCATCGTCATCATCATCTACTTCTTCTTCTTGAGCATCGATCTCAATAACAACGTCATCATCATCATCCTTGTCGTCCTCGTCATCATCATCATCATCTTCCTCGTCCTCATCCTCGTCCTCCTCATCATCAACAATCCCCAGTGCCTCTGCTACTTCTTGTTCGAGCTTAGCAAGCTCTTCTTCTGTTAAATCTTCGTCGTCTAACGATTCGTCGTCGTTTTTAAGGTCTTCCTCCAGCAGCCTAAACAGTGCATCTATAGCATCCTCATCCACATCCTCCTCCTCCTCGTCCTTCACTTCCTTTTTCGCCAAGATTTTCTACATTCGACCACGAATTCAAAACCAGAAATTTCAGTTTCTACAAACAGAGAAAGCACTTCCAAAAAAAGCTCATTTCTTACCTTATTTATCTTCGGCTTAGACGACGCCAATTCAGTGCGTTGGTTTCGACGGCGGGCCAAGGCCAGTGTCGACGAGAACCGAGCCGGAAATTGACGTGGCAGTATCAGATTAGTGGGTGGCCGTTCGTTGCGGGAAGACGGCAACGTTAAACAGTGAAGGCCCTTGGGAGTGTTAAGCGCAGAAGCAAAAGCCATTTGCTCTCAATGTTAGGAAGATGAGATAGAAATGCCTGTGTTCCCAAACGGTGCCGTTTTAAAGGTCACCAGGCCGCACCGCTTCCGCTCAAACGCCGATGAGGAAAAAACGAAAAGGCGCCGCCTTTCTGCCTCACGGTTCAGGTTTATCTACTACTCTTAGTCTGCGCGCCTTAAACGACCGCTCTTAGCGCCGTTTTAATGGTAAGCTTCAACTGTTATTTTTGCCCTGGGCCTCTAACCCTGAGTCAAAGCCCACAACCGCTTTTTGCAGGCAGACGACATTGCGTGACAGAACAATACGACGTCGTTTGATGCGTCCACAAGTAGCTCCGCCAAAGAAGAAAACATACTATAACTCTAGTTTAGTAAAGTCTCATCTCTCTGTGTCTGAAGTTGAAGGCAATCATGGCAACTCCGCCAACATCATCAGCACCATCGTCAAAATCGTCAAAGGGATGGATAAGCAACATCTCTTCAATAGCCGCTCGCGTCTACTTCTTCCTAATCATTCTCCAGATCCCGCTTTTCAGGTACTGTAATTCACTCGATCAATTTCCACTCTCGCTCCCTCTTTGTGCCCAAATCTGTATTTTCATTTCTCTTTTCGTATAATTCCTAGTTTCTCATTTGTTAGGCTATCTGGACATGCTTTGTTTTTGCTAATTTTCATGTTTTAGCATCTGGGTATTTGTAGTTGCGTGGTTTATCGAATCTGGATGCGCATTTTGGAGTTCTTAGTGACATTGTTAAACTTGGTTTTAAAACCTAAAAAAAAGAAAAAAAGAAAAAGAAAAAAAAAGGAATAAATCTCTTGTTTGTTTTAGATTGGTTGATTTGATTTTGCAATCCTGAAGTTGTGCTTTAGGATATGCCCAATGTTTTTAGTTAACAGTTGAATTAGGGTACTTGGTTCACTTGTTATACTCTCACAAGGACCCGAGACCCCTCAGAATATGGATCAGCGATTCAGGGCAGTTAATGAACTGAGCTAAGCTCAGTAGTGGCAATGGCCTTATGCTTGGTTGGTTGAGTTTTGGAACAAACTTCTAACTTGAAGGAAAGGCTATAAAATTAGAGGAAGTGTTTATTTTCTGTAAGTATCTTAGAGAAGATATTTACAGAAGACGCTAGAATTGCATTTGGGTAAAGTATCCAGGTTTATGGATTCACCACGTAGGTCCTGAGATGGAGCATGATTCCTATGTACCATGTGTGGGGAATGATCATTCTGCCCTATGCTGGCGTTTTAGGTGTTTATCAGTCTATATAATAGAAACCTGATGCATTTTATTTGTATTACTTAAGCAATATGTATTCTTTTTAGATTTCTTGTATGATACAAGCTCATAATTTGTATGTGCCTTATCTGGATCTATGTACATGTAATGCTGCTCCATTTCTTCCTCTGGCTTGTCTTGATCAGGCGGAAATATTTGTTGTTATTTAATAACTGTGTTTTGTGGAAATATGTATTAAGAAAAAGGTAAATGTAAAACTCTCTGTTTTTGGGTTAATGTTTCTTCTCTTTCTTATTTTTTCTTCATTGTTACAGAGTTCCATGCAGATCTGGCATTTGTACCACACCATTGCATGTCACTTCTTCTCAATTGATTGCAAGTGAAATCTTTCCTATTCCTGTGGTAAAAGCCCTTCTCTTCCCGGGAGCTGTTGCAAATGGACTTGTAAGGAACATGACTGTTCCAAGCTGG
>NC_047650.1:36451481-36465385 GCF_902201215.1 Prunus dulcis | reverse complement strand
CGTATTAGACATCTATAACTTGACCAATGCAAAGGAATCCCCTGCAGTTACTGACCTTCAGCGCTTAGAGGTTCCATTTCTCAACAGACACTTTCCCTTTTCTGTTGTTTTAAAGGATATTAAATTTTATCTCGAGGAGGCCAGCCATTAGGCTTTCACTTCTGACAATATGAAGCAGTAATCCCATCTCTGTTTCTTTGATTAATTCATCAGGTTCTAGCGGGAAGCTACTTTGCTGTGGCCGGAGCCCTTGTGGGTCTTCTAAAACGAGGGAGGATGAGCATGTTTGGGACACTTCTAATGCTTTGGGGCCTCATCAAAGAAGGGATCCTCGGAAAGCCTGTGAACACAGATCCTACGAAAGCTGTGTTTGTCTACCCAACTATGCTCATTGCCGTAATCGCTGCCTTCTCATCTGTAAAGTATGATGTGAAGAAGGTTGTTAGAAGTGCACCTGCTAGGCCCATTGCAAAGCCTCTTCTGAGGTCTTCAAAATCTAAGCTCAAATGAGTTGAAATATGTAATCCATCAAATTTTTGATCAACTTTTGACAGTTAATGGGTTCAAATTGTATGTTTCAAATTGTACGTCTTCCTGCCAAGATTTAATTTAATTTTTTTCTGGAAAATATTATTGTTATTTTTGTTTGTCCGAAATTTCTCTTGTACATGGATTCAGAAAATTAGATAAATAAAGGGTTGAGAAAGAGGATGAATTTAGCACACTACCTATACTTCCTCTTAATGCTTTATCTAGTTGCTTTCAAAACAGAGGAAATGGCACGGCTATGGGCAGTGAGCTCGACTATAAGAAAGTACAAAAGAACTGGAAAATAGTGGTAGCGTTTCCTCAAGGGAGGAAAGGGAGGAAAGAAAGAATAATGCTAACGACAATCACTCACTGGCGGTTGATTTTCAGGAGCCCTAGAGAAAAAGGAACCGTGAATGCAAAGTCTATTTCGGTCTTGGCCTCATTCAGGTCACGACTTGGCTTGACCATCAAAATAAAAAATTGACATGAACAAGAGTTTGATGAATCACCATGGTTCACATCTATTTTAAAAGAGTAATTAGCTTAAGGTATATGACTTTAGAACTTTCCATTCAACACTAACGATCGATAAAATGATTAATAAATTGGATAAATTTGATGAATCACCATGGTTGTTCACACCTATTTTAAAGGTTATAACCCCAAGGCATGACTTCAGAACTTTTTATTCAACACCAATGATTTATAAAATGATTAAAATAATTAATAAAGATAATCAGAAATGATCTACAGAAGGTAGGTAGGTACCCAGAAAAACAAATAGTACTCTCTGGATGCATGGATTTTAATGCAAGTTATCTGCTTATTGTCAAACACACAACAAACTTACACGTTCCGTGAAAATAGCAAGGAAGCCCTCTGATCTGTTGACCTAGCAACTCTTTCTTATTACAAATTATTGGGGGACGTCACGTACGTGGACGGCTATGGAAAAGATAAAGCTAGAAGATATTAAATTAATCTGGCAAAACGCGTCCCACATAAACATTAAAACAAAAAAGTTCTATATAGCCCATCACCTTACAGGAGAAAAATTATATTTTCATCTACCAGAGGAACCAAGTAAGCTGCATTGAGCTTCTCTTCTAGTCGACCAAAGGGAAACCAACTTGGTCCTTTGAACATACAGGTGCAAATTTAACTCACTTCCTTTTCTAGTCCATTTCCATTTTCTTGAAGCTTTTAGTTTCTTATCCTTTCACGGAAATGTAAATGTAAACTTTTAGAAGGTGCTTTTAGTTTCTTGAAGCTTTTAGTACGTTCCCTAAACTCACTTCCTTTTGTAGGAGACGCTCAAATTTTAGGGAGGTGTTTTTATTTGACTTTCATTTCGGATAATGACATATATTGTAAATTCCTTAAAAATTGTGGATATATATTAATTGCTTACTTGGCGAAGCAAAAGGTTGTTGGACTGCAATTGAAAAGGGAGCATGTACATCTTGATTATATATATATATATATATCCTTCTCCTTGTTCTACTTGCAGATATCCATTTTATTGAAGTTTTTAGTTTCTTATCTTTTGTTTTATAGTGCATCAAGAGGAAAATGGAAGGAAGCCATCAAGCTGCTCCAGTTGATATAGATAACCCATACATTCCATTAGAAACTTCCATGAGACAGGAATTGGGTAGGTTATCTCCTTTATCCTCTTCATGTTGTATTTACAGAGTTCCAGAGCGATTGAGACGTGTAAATGAAAACGCATACACACCTCAGGTAGTCTCTATAGGTCCACTCCACCATGGCAAGAAAGGGTTAGAAGCCATGGAAGAGCATAAAAAGAGGTACCTACAGGAATTTCTATGTCGGACCAAAGTAAGCTTGGAGGATTGCATAAAGAAAATTAGAGACCGAGAACCAAGATTAAGAAGCTGTTATGCAGAAACCAATGGATTTAGCAGTGATGAATTTGTAAGAATCATTCTAGTAGATGCCGCATTCATCGTAGAGCTCTTGTTGAAACACAATGGCAGGACACCGATAAAAGAAAATGACGCCATATTTAAGAAACCAAAGATTATTCTGGATCTAGAGACTGACATGCTATTGCTTGAGAATCAACTACCAATCTTCATTCTCGAGGATCTTTTTTACCTACAACAAGGTACACTCCCTTCCGATTCTGACGACAGGCTTTCAACATTTGTAACTGATCTTTCTCTCAAATTCTTCACTTCGAGAATGACTCTGATGAGAGATGCAGATCAAGAGTCCATTTTAGAGAGATTAAGTTCTACAAAAAAAGTAGAACATTTTTTGGATCTTATTTTAAGATCGTTATGCCAATCAGAAGTTGAATTAATACCATTAGGTTATGTAACTACAACAACTCGCGTAAAAACTAGCGTAACACCTAGCCTAACACCTAGCGTGACAGAGCTATACCAGGCAGGAGTGGAGTTTAAGGTGGGATCAATGAAAAACTTATTTGACATACGATTCACTAATGGGATTTGCGAAATTCCAAAGATCCGAGTAGACGATGACACAGAGATCTCACTTAGAAGCCTTCTTGCCTTTGAGCAGTGTCATTACATGCACAATCATATATGTGATTATATGACCATCATGGATGGTTTTGTGAACAACGCAATTGATGTGGATTTGCTTGTTGAGCGTGGAATTATTGAAAATATTGTAGGTGACAGGAAAGAGTTGTCTGCTCTATTTAACAACCTTGGGCTTGGGATTTGTTCTGACGAAAACTTCACATTTGCTAATCTTTGTGAAGACCTGAACAGGTACTACAGTTCGAAAAGGCACAAAATGATGGCAAATTTGAGACACAATTATTTCAACACACCTTGGCGAACTCTCTCTGTCATTGCTGCTGTTGTTCTCCTCATACTCACTCTTATCCAAACTGCGTGTTCTATTATCTCTGTTGCTTGAGCATGAACCACAACAAGTCTCATTTCCCGTGTTCTCTGTATCTTTTTCCCCACTGCCAGGTTTCCTTAAAGCAAGTGTGAGATTCGTCCCAAAAAAAAAAAAAAAGAAGCAAGCGTGATAGTGGTTTCTTTGTGAGTTTGGAGATTTTATTGTGTGGTTTATTTGTCGCAACTTTTTAGCATGTGTGTGGTAATGAGAGATTCATTTTTGTGTTGAAATTTGTAGCGTTTTTCATATCTGTTGGCTGACTTTTTTTAGGACCTTTTGTAACCTGGACAAACTTTTCCCATGTACATTACATACCCGGAATACAGAGGAAAACAGGGGAAAAAACAAGGGAAAAAGAGCTTGCATTGGCCTCAGTTCCGCCCATATGTCTCTATTCTTGCATGATCAATTAATGCCATCCAATCCAATGAATCCTCTGGATCTTTTATCCTTATTACCCAAACAAGCTGTCCTTTTCCCTTTTCGATTCGTATTTTTACTCGATTTCCCTTGGTTCAGATCGATAATGAAAAAATTCCCAAGGACTTATGCGTATACATATAGATACACGTAAGTCCTTAGCCGAAAAAAAATGAAAGAATATAGGTAAACAGTTTACTTGTATAATATAGGTAAATTGGGGAACTGAAAAATATAGGTACCTAAAAAATATTTTACCTATTCCATATATTTATATTGACAAAACATATAGGTACCGACAAAATAATTTACCTAAAAAAAAAAAAAAATTACCAGAAAATATAGGTACCTGAAAAAAATAATTTACCTACAAAGATAGGTAAATTATTGTACACGCCTGGAAAAATAATTTACCAAAAAATAAATAAGCTGAAAAATAGTTTACTTGAAAAGATAGGTAAATTATTGTTGGTGGACAATTTTGTAGGCACGTTTGTACATGCCACATTGATACAAAATACCACCCCCCAGCGTATATTTGTATTGAATATATTTTATTTTATTTTATAGAAATATTAAATATAGTTTGTATGATGTACATTATTAGGGGATCACGAGCCTCTGCATTAAGAATTCGTGCATTTATCTGTGTTTCGTAAAATCTAAGCCACCCAAGTAATCTAACCACCTAACATATGACACATCATCAATCTTTATTTATTTATTTATTTTTTTTTCGTTTGCCAAAATTGATGTTAACGTGCTTGAGTTTTTTTTTTCCTTCATCGTGCTTGGATTTCACGAAACCACAGACTTTGAACACCACCAAGCAATCCACACCGTGCCCGTTTCGGAGCTCTTCGATGGAGATACGGGCAAAAACATCGTTTAAAACATATTCAAAACCCAGTGGACCGATCACAACGACGCCAGTTGGAGGAGAGCGTTAGGGACAATAGGTAGGTGCACCGCTGACTGGAACGAGCTGCTTGACTTCACTGACTTTTGCTTGCTCAAAACCTCTGCTTTGCCATTTATGAAACTCCTCCAATTATCAATATTTCCAGCGAAAGCCAAAATAAATAATTGGAGTTTGATTTGCTTGACTTCAGATTTGATATTTCAGAGAGAGAAGGAGAAATTGCTCAAAGTTGCTGCAATTGGAGATTGTTTTTTTATTTTTGGTCGAAAGCTGCAATTGGAGATTAAGTTGCAGGAAAGAAGAAGTCATTTGAGAAAGTTTGGGTTTTTGGGCTGTGAAGAGAGTCACGGAGTTATCGTCATTTGGGAGAAAAAAAAGAGATTATCCTAGCAAGCTGATGGGGACTGATCTAAGCCATTAGATTATTTGAGTGGCTAAGATTTCACAAAATGCGGATAAATGCACGAATTCTAAATGCAAAGGCTCGGGATTCATTATTAGATTAAAAGTCACATGGACATGGCAAGAACTAAAATTAACAGTCCTGATCTCTTGGACCCCTGTAGTCCAAGAGATTTATGGTCACTCACCGTTGGATGTAAATTCAACTGTTGACTTGAATCGGGTAATAATCATTTATGCCATATTGCATTTATATATATCATTTTGAACCATTGGATTAATATCCAACGGTGGGTGACTACAATCTCTTGGACTCCTGTGGTCCAAGAGATCGGGACTGCTAAAATTAATTAGGATTTGAATTGTTAGAAACTTAATCCCTAAAATTGAGGATATAAAATAATTATGGATATAATTATGGATATGCTAGAAATTTGGAATGTGTTCTCATTTATAATAACAGCAAATGGCAACACCATGCAAGTCCCACATTAATGATTGATAAAATGATTAATAAATTGGATAAAGATAATCAGAAATGATGATCTCTAGATTCTCTATAATAGAACCTACCTCGAAAAACAAATGGTCATACGTACAAGCCATCTACGTATACGTGTAACCCTAATTAGGATGAAGGAGAACACTTTAACGTACCATCGGCCCTTTAATTTTCTTATATTGTCAAACACACAATATATAGTTATTAGAATTATGGGGATGTTAGGTAAAAGAGTAGATTAAAGCTAGAAAAAAGAAGAACATTTAAATGTCAAAGATAAGAACAAAAAGAACAAACTGAGACATGGATAAGTTTGATGAATCACCATGGTTGTTCACACCTATTTTAAAGGTTAATTAGCTTAAGGTAGGGCTTTAGAACTTTCCATTCAACACTGATGATTGATAAAATGATTAATAAAATGAATAAAGATAATCAGAAATGATCTACAGAAGGTAGGTACCCAGAAAAACAAATAGTACTCTCTGGATGCATGGATTTTAATGCAAGTTATCTGCTTATTGTCAAACACACAACAAACATACACGTTCCTTGAAATAGCAAGGAAGCTCTCTGATCTGTTGACCAAGCAACTCATTCTTATTACATATATAGCCCCCACCATGTTCCCATTATTAAGGTAAGATTTCTATTTCATATATCTATACCAGAGGAGCAAGCTGTCTGCACTGAGCTTTTCTAGAAATCTACCAGAGGCACAACAATCTTGGCCCTGTTTATACATATATACAAGGTGTGCAAATTCACTTCTCCTTTTTGTTTTTTTGCTTTTCAATTCATAATGTTTCATTTGGCAGTTGGTAGTTGGAATTAAGCAAAGGGATGTTCTAAGTTTCTTCCTTCATTCAATATTGGAATTTTGGTCTGTCTATCTGCTATCATTTTTTTTCTTCTTCTTCAGAATTTGCTTTATTACAAGCTTCAAACAAGAAATATTATAAGTCCATTTTCGATAATTGACGTAGTTTTCATGTTAACACATATGAAGCATTATAAGTTCTCCATATAGATTTGCATTTTGTTTGCTTCTTCTACTTTATAAATGAGGTAAGCCGATGGACTTGTTCAAACTAGCCAAATTAAATCAATTCGAGCGGTTTTTAATTTTTAATTATTTATTTTTTTAAAGTTTTAACATTAAAAAAGTGTAATATTGGACCGAACTGAGTCAAATCATAACTAGTTTCGTTCAATTCGATTTGACATAGATGGTATTTGCTTAAATCGAAAACTTGCCTTTGTTATTTTTATTATTTTTCTGGCGCTTGGCATTTTCTTAGAAAAAAGAAAAAAGAAGATCGATTACAATATCAAACTAGACCATGCACACCCATATGCTTTTTTTTATTTTTGGTCAGAGCATCTTGGAATGTAAGTAGTTAATGCAATATTTGTTGATTGTGGTGCCAGGATTATCATATCATCATTGCCATCTATTAGAGGGAAATGGAATTAATCAATCATGATCCATTAGTAACTTCAATGAGTGAGGTGTTGGATAGATTGCCTCCCCTGTCCCCTTCATGTTGCATCTACAGAGTTCCTAAGCGATTACGGCGCGTAAATGAAAAAGCCTACACGCCTCAGGTTGTCTCTATAGGCCCCCTTCACCATGGAAAAGAAGCCCTGAAAGCCATGGAAGAGCTTAAAAATAGGTACCTACAAGATTTTTTACATCGGACCAATGTAAGTTTGGAATATTTTATAAATAAAATAAGGGCCCAGGAAGCAAAACTGCGCAGTTGTTATGCAGAGACCATTGGGTTTAGCCGCGATGAATTTGTAAGAATCATTCTGGTGGATGCGGCCTTCATCATCGAGGTCTTGTTGAGGTTCTGTTACAAGCATTTGCGGGTTGAGAATGATCGTATATTTAACAAACCAAGGATGTTGGAGGATGTATGGCCTGACATGCGGATGCTTGAAAATCAGCTGCCTTTCTTCATTCTTGAGGATCTTTTCGATCATGAAAGAAATATAGTTGGCATCCAGACGACAATTATTGATCTTTCTTACCATTTCTTCAAAACTCTAATGCATATGAAGGACATGGAAGACACTTTGAGCCGGATACGTCCTCCTCATCAGGTAGAGCATTTTGTTGATTTTGTTAGAAAGTTATATCCATTGCCTCCACAATTAAAATCGAAAGTGCCACAAGTTCAAGAACCATTCCAAACCCTAACCATAGGCAGGATGTCATCATGTGTAATGGATGTACCACAAGCTCGAGGGCAACTTGAAACCCAAACCATACCCAGCATGACACAGTTATACCGAGCAGGAGTCAAGTTTAAGAAGGGGTCAAGCACAAACATATTCGACATTCGGTTCAATATTGACGATGGCATTTTGGAAATTCCAAAAATAACAATAAGTGATCAATCAGAGGTCACACTCACAAATCTCCTTGTCTTTGAACAAACCCTATGCAAGAAGGTAGAAAATTACATAAATGATTATGTTGTCATCTTAAACATTCTTGTGAACACCCCGGAGGACGTGGCGTTGCTTGTTAAGAATGGAATTGTTGAAAACAAGCTAGGTGACAGCACTAAAGCCTGTGCTATGATCAAGAACCTTGCTGACGGCGTCATTATGGCAGATGAGTTCTACTTCACCACTCTTTGTGAAAACCTGAACAAGTACTACAGAATGTTTAGGCACAGATGGAAGGAATATTTGGTAAAACATTTCTTCAACTCACCTTGGACAACTAAGGAAATTGTTGCAGCTGCTATTTTCCTTATGCTCACTTTCGTACAGACGGTGTGCTCTATTATCTCCGCTGCGCAACAATAGTAAGTTTCTCCTTGGCCTTTTCCTCCCCATACCCTTATCCCTTTGTTCATTCACATCACATGTGCTGGTTTTCTACCGGCTTAGAGGTAGCGTCTAGTCTTTGAGAGAGGTGTAAGTTGGTTTAATTTGCAAACTGTGATTAGTCGTCTATAGTATAGAAGAAGGCTTAGGTTTCCTTCAACTGAGTGTAAGAGAGATTTGAAGTTTGAAAAAAAAATTATGTAGAAGAGTATTGGCATACTCTTACACTTAATTTCCTTTACTAATTGGAATTTACAAGGTTAATTAGTATGATAGGAAGCTGATTTAAATTAGGAATTTCAGATAATTAATTGAGTGAGAAGCCATTCTCTTCTGATAATCGGTTTCTTATTCGTTCACCAGATTCTAGCAGGAAGCTAATTTGGGGTCTCATCAAAGAAGGGATACTAGGAAAGCCTGTGAATACTTATCTAACAAATAAAGCTGTGTAGGTCTACCAACTAAGAAGTTGCTTTGCCCTGATCTCTCTGCATTTCCATATGAAAAGCATGATTTGAAGAAGTGCCCCTGCTAGCTAGGCCCATTGCCAAGCTCCTGAAATGAACTGAAATACGTAAATCCATCAAAGTCTTTCATTCTTTCAAGTGTTCATATTTAACGAATTCAAACTGTATGTATCAAACTGTACGTTTTCTTGCCAAGACTTTTATTTGGCTGAAAATATTGTTATAATTGTATATGATACTAAACTATTTCTCAGATATTTCTCTCATAAATTTCAGTACATTATATTGGAAACTTTTTAAAAGATAAATATAGGGTTGAGGAAAACAGGGGAAAGATAAGGGAAAAGAGCTTGCATTGGCCTGAGGTCCCCCATATGTCTCTCTACTCTGTCCATATCTTCCCTTTCTTGATGAGCTTATCAGCCTCCACAACTTTTGTTTTGGTTGGTCTGCCTCCCACTACTTCTTGAATACAACAGAAACAAATCCATTAATTCATAGTTAATTTATTCCAACGAAATGCACTGTAGCCTTTCCAAGTGATACTAATTTAATTAATTAACACGAAAGGGATCCAATACATATTGAAGTTAAATTCAATGTATTCACACGGTCCAACTTTTTTTAAATATTTATTTATGAAAAAGGGGATTCGAACTTGAGTGCAGAATGAGGAGCACATCCATTCTAGCCAACTTAACTAAACTCATGTCTGCACAAGTTAATATAAGAGTGAAATCAATGAAGTCATTAAGCCAAGCTTGATGGTAAAGATCAACTGATCAAGATTAACATTTCTTTTGCGTCGCCTTTCTGCTTTTTTTATTCTAACCGATTATACCCCGAAGAGTTTACAATTCACAACCTGGCATCCCACACAGAAGACGATTTTGATTTGATAGCAGCCATGCCTTGAAGCTGGTTTAAGAATATGGCCTACTAACTTTCTCGCAATTATATATAAGAGCGTTGTGTGTGTATATTATAACAACGACTGACTTCGGTGCGCGTAAATGAGCAAATAAGAGCATAAGTCTTGATTTTCTGGTAAGTTTTTTTATTGCACACTGTTTTGTATCTTTAAGTTTGTTTTATATGTTGTGGTTTGAGCAAAGTTTGCTGGCGTTACACGGCTGATTTGTATTCCCCATTTCTGGTTATGGCTGAAGTAAGACGTTATTTATTAGATATTATATTAATGCTATTCGCTAGAGAACTTTTTTGGTATGAAAATGGCTCAAAGAGTCAAACTGTAAAGTTTTGCCGCCACCAGTCAAAATAGTTGAATGATTATCAAATGGGTCATTCTACTTAAGGGTGGCTATGGGAGGGAGGGGCGGTGTTCTGCTTGCTGGGTTCTGTTGATTTATTTATTTTTGTTTTTAGTTTTTAAAATTTTCAAACAAGAATTCACATGGTGTAAAAGATTGGTATGCCAACCACTCACGAGATCAGAAGTACTTGGACCTGCTTTAACCATACCCAGCACTACAGACCTATGAGATGCTGAGATGCGGGAGTGAAGCTTAAGCTGATATCAAGTGAAAACAGATTTGACATACGATTCAGTAATGGGATTCTGGAAATTTCAAAGATGACAATATGCGATGACAATATGTGATTCTTTTTTTTTTTTTTTTTTTTGTCTTTAGTAATTTACACATATATCTTTGCGAATCATAACCAATTCTCACATTATTGTGATCATGAAACAATTCTTTGAATAGTCATCTCTTTCTCTACTTTTTCTTTTTGGTCTACATTTTTACCTTGCTAATTACTAGTTGCTACCACTTAGCAGGTCACCCTAATACATGACTCGAAACTTGCATGAGAAATTAGAGGGTCAACTTGACACGATACGTTTATTAAACGAGTCGAATTTTTATTGAGCATTCTTAACACGTATGTGATTCGGACACGACACGCACCCGACACGACACATTATCAACCCTATCTGTATTTAGCCAGAGAAAAAGATAAGGTCCCGTAGATAAGGGACATTAATTCAATCCGGCAAAACCCGTCCTACATAATTATATAAAACAAAAAGTTGTTCTACATAGCCCATCTTTGTACTATACATTAATTATCGAGAGAAAACCCGTTGTACATTAACTTTTTCTCTTGTGTGTGGTAATGATATTCATATTTGTATTGAATATTTATAGCCTTTTCTTGGACGATCTCGTGCTGATGTTTGAGTTCTCCATATGCAAGTGGGCAAAAAAGTTTTCAACATGTGGATAGTAAACTTAATAAAGTTAAGGTTAATTTTGGATTTGAATTTCTTTTTACACATTATTTCATGATATTGTATATAAAAAAAACATATAAATTAAATTATTTAAAATTTGGTAAATTCGAATAACTGGACTGGTAACTGCCAGCTACGTTACGAATATGAAAGGTCTATTTTGGTCTGTATTATTGAGATCATTGAGCAAGACCTCCCAAGGCCAAGTTCTGCACCACATGTTCTTAATTAGGGAAAGGGTTGCTAATGGGTCTAGCCCAGTGAAAAAGAGTCTTGACTTACAGACCACGGGTCTCAAATTCGAATCCCCACGACATCATAATTGTGTGTGTGTATGAAATCTCTCTCTCCTCTAATTTAGACTATCGATTGCTCAAAAAAATTAGGGAAAGGTTTTTATTTTTTATTTAGTCTAAAAGGTAAAATGGAAGAATTAATTATTTTGATTTTAAAAAAAAACTAGTTATATTATGATCGTTGTGCTATAAACATATAAAATCTAGCACAATATGCCTATACTTCTGTTAATGCTTTCTCTTGTTACTTTGAAAACAAAGGAAAAGAGCTTGCATTGTATACTTAGGTGTGGCAATTTCCGATATGACCCGTTATACGATTCGAAACCTGCACGGGAAATTAGCGGGTTCAACCCACACGATAAAAAATCAGGTCAACTTACCATGACCCGTTTAATAAATGAGTGGGTTTCGGGTCAACCCGCCAACCCACTAAAATACCTATCTAACCCGTTTATTAAATGGGTCAACCTGCAAACTCACTAAAATATATCTATGTAACCCGCCAACCTGCTAAAGTACTCACATAACCCGCCAACCCGTTTCTTCTTCATTTTCTTCATTTTTCTAATTTTTGTATTTCTCTTTCTCAATCTTCATACATAGATAGAGGCAAAATGTAATCACTATTCTATATTAAAAAATAAAAAATACAATCACTTGATTAAATTATCAAATTTCAGGTTTTTAAAATTTATTTTTTGATGACCTTGTGAATTTGAGATGTGATTCTTTGTTATTTTTTAAATTCTTTTTTATTGGCCTTTAGTTATTTACACATATCTTTGGGCATCATAACCGATTATCACATTATTGTGATCATGAAAAAATTCTTCGAATAGTCATATCTTTCTCTACTTTTTCTTTTTAGTCTACATTTTTACCTATTACTAGTTGCTACCACTTAGCAGGTCACCTCGATACATGACACGAAACCCGCACGAGAAATTAGTGGGTCAACCTGACACGACACGTTTATTAAACGGGTCGAATTTGTGTTGAGCATTCTTAACATGTATATGATCCTAACACGACACACACCCGACACAACACGACCCATTATCAGCCCTACCTATATTTAGCCAGGGAAAAAGATAAGGTCTCGTAGATAAGGGACATTAATTCAATCCGGAAAAACCCATCCTACATATTTATATAAAACAAAAAGTTGTTCTATATAGCCCATCTTTGTACTATACATTAATTATTGAGAGAAAATTATATTTGGAAAATACTTCCCTTATTCCTTTGTAGGTAGGAATTCCTACATTCTTGTCAATGGCAATATGACATGTATGTCGAAATTTATTTTGATGAAATATTTTTGTACATGTGTCAAACCGTGATTTGTAGGAAGGAAGAGTATTTCCTTCCAAGAAAGGAGACAATAAATATCCTTATATTTTCATGTACCAGAGGAGCAAGTAAGCTCTACCAATCTTTCCGACTGAAGATATCTGCAAGTTATAGTCAATTGAGCAAAGGGTAAGCACAAAATGGTAAGCACAGTTGAAAGTCTCCTATTGTGGTGCTGGTAAGCACAAACTTATCTTCGAAAGTTTAGGGTGTAAAGTGAGATGTCAAACTGGATTAAGACTCGTGACAGCTTTAGAATAATTGAAGAAAACCAATTTATTTATTTTAAATTGTGGATTTACTAGCCGCTAAGAGAGAGATAAATAAACACTACTACGATTTACTATTTGCGCGACGGAAGTTTGCGCGACGAACAAACTTTCGTCGCGCAAGAAGCATTGTTGCGACGAAAAAAAAATTCCGTCGCGCATACAAAAGAAAACTAGCGCAACAAATAATTTCGTCGCGGAAACAGTCTATGCGCGACGTAAATAAATTTCGTCGCGCAAAGGTGGTAAAATAAACCCCGCCTATTTTTTTGGTGCCAAAATCTTGCGCGACGACATAGATCGTCGCGCATGACAATATTGCGCGACAATTCCTACTAATCGTCGCGCAAAGATGGACAGAAAATTGGCTCCTTTTATGGCGGCAAAAAAATTTTGCGCGACGAGAGTTTTCGTCTCAAAAGACAACTTAGCGCGACGAAAAAATCTACCGTCGCGTAAGAAAACGAGGGAAACTTATTTTTGGCGCCAAAATGCAGGGTGGATTATGTTTTTTTGCGCAACGGAAGTGCCGTCGTCGCGTAAAGTTTAATAGCGGTGCAAGCTTGCGCAACGAAATAGTATTATTTGCGCGACGAAAGTTTCACTTTGCGCGACGCCGGATCGTATTTGCGCGACGGAAGTTTGTGCGACGAATAATTTTGTTCGTCGCGCAAAAAAGCAGATGTCGACACGTGATTGCGCGACGGAAATGTTGTTTTGTGCGATGGAAA
>NC_047650.1:36426922-36438724 GCF_902201215.1 Prunus dulcis | reverse complement strand
CAGAGGTGTCAACTGCCGGTCGACTTGGTTGTCATTTATTCCCATCTCTCTAAAAGCTTCAGCAAAGATTACGCTCACGGAGCTCCCGGTATCGATCAGCACTCGCCCTACATCGTAATCGACAATTTCAGCTCGGATGATCATCGGGTCGTCGTGGGGATAGAGGATTCCCTCTTCTTCCTCTTGGCAAAATGTGATCGGCTCCCAATGAACTTTTGGTATTTCCTGGAACCGATTCACCTCTATTCCGAGCACCTGAGGAAACTGCGCGGCACGCACATACTGTTTCATCGAACGGTGGCTCATCCCCGCAACGGTAGGTCCACCGCTGATAGTGCTTATCATGTTTATCTGCCGAGTGGGGTTCGGCACCGGCGCCGGTGGCTGCCGGGCGATATACTGGTCCAGTTTCCCCTCTCGGATCAGCCGCTCCACAATCTTTCTCAGACTTATACAATCTTCCGTGTTGTGGCTGTTGTGCTGATGGTATCGACAGAATTTACCGGTCTCCCGGTTGTCTTGCCGATTGGGTCTTCGAATATTCGGCTTGGGTATGACCTCCTGTTCGTTCATCAGAACGGTTTCATACGTGGTATTCAGTAGGGTGAAGACCTCGTTGCGGTGGTCACGGTTGGGCAGGGGTCCTCGGTTGTCGTTGCGACCATACCGCCCTTTCCCTTTCTTTGGCTGATCTCTTCGATCGGCACGGTTGTCTTTCCGCTTATGGCCCGCCGAATATGAGTCGGCCCTTTCGTAGGATGTTGCCTTCGCCGGATAAGCGTTTGGCTCTGCATCCTCTTGGCGTGCCGAAACGCTGGGTTTTGAGTTGAAGTACTCGGCCTTGGCGTGTACCGCTGCTTGCTTCATCAGCTCATCATACGTGCGCCAGTTGCTGCTGTGTACTAGGTATCGGAAATGCGAGGACCGAAGGCCACTCTTGAAGGCGCCGTAGGCTGCCCTATCATCTGTTTCCGGACACCTTGAGTATTCGTGACTGAAGCGCGCCGCATACTCTCTCAATGGCTCGTCCTCTCTCTGCCGAATCGTGTACAGATCATCGGCAGAGTAAAGACGGTCCGTTTGGATCATGAAGTGATTGAGGAAAATTTGCTTCAGCTCGTCAAAAGAATCGACCGTTTCCGGCTCCAGACGGTAGAACCAATTCAGGGCTGCCTCGGTAAGTGAAGACGGGAATAGCAGACACTGCCCTTCATCGCTCAGACCCTTGCATCCGATAGCAGACTGAAATGAATGAAGGTGGGTCAAGGGATCTTCGGTACCAGTGTAGAATGGTATACGCAAGGGCTGCACTTCCCGATCCTGCCGAGAGCGACGGATGCGTCTCGTGAACGGCCCGGGCCGAAGCTTTCCCCACTCAGGTTCCTGGGAGCGAGCCTTGTCGTTTTCCATCTTCTGGACCTTCTGAAAAAGGAGTCGGACAACAGGGTCTCGGCTCGGAATTTCCTCGGAACCATAGTCTTCCGAGCGCCATCGCGGGCTCACAGAGTGATCCTCCGAATATTGAGTTGGTGCCGAACGGTAGGTGGAAGTTTGCGTATTGGAAGGGATGTACTCAGATGCCGACTCCTCCGTGGTGTCCAGCCCTCTGACCTTCCGAATGGGCGACTTGTCTCCTAAGGCGTTCATTCGGGATTCCCTTAGCCGAGCGCTAATCCTGATCGGTGACCTCTGTCTCTCTGCCTCCCGATCATTAAGCCGGTGTCGGCAATCGGTGTAGACCTTCTTGGGGACGTGTGGTTGATCCCATGGTGTCGGCACCACCAACTGTTTGGAAGGCGCGGGCGTTGCCCTCGCTGCCTTTCCGTACCTCCTCCTATGAGGGGTTCCCAAGCTCTCGGAAGAGTGAGTTGTCTGGATGTTCTGCGTGGGCTGCTGGTGCAGCAGCTGCTGGGTTTCGTCCACTTTGGACGACAGAAGGTGGTTGTGTTCCTGAAGCCTAGCCATATCCTTCCGCAGGGACGCGATTTGGACCATTAGCTCGGCTTCAGCGGTTGTTTGGGTTGAGGGGGCGTTCCCGAAGGGAGTGCATGGGGGTAGCGCTGGGCTAGCTCCAGCCTGCCTTCCGAACGGCACCCCTTCCTATGATAGGAAAGTGGGTACTGAAGTGGTCCCCATGTGTCTAGGGAATAGTGGGTTAATTATTTTTGTTTCGTTTCCCACAGACGGCGCCAAACTGTTGATGCGAAAAAGTGGTTTGACACGTGGTTTGCCCAACTTAGTGATATTGTGCCTTCGGAAGGGAGTTAGTCTTCGGAAGATCAAGTTCCTGCAAAAAGGGAACGTTCGGTAAGACCTTGGGGTACCGGTGCAGTACCGGCCGAAAGCTCTCCGATGCTCAAGTAAGTACGGATTTAGTAAATTTCAGATTACAGATCAAGCGGTAGCGTACCGTCGGTTCTTCTGTTTTCTTATTTGAGAATAGGGGTCTCCTTATATAGGCCTTGGGAGGCGTGCTTATGTTGGAATTTCCGATGTGGGACTGTAGGAGCTGGTCGAGAGCATGACACGTGTCCCAGGTCAAAAGTGTGATGTACAGGATTCGGTAGGAGATATCCCGAAGGGCCTGTGATGTCATGTTGTCAATTCAGTCCACGTGTCAGGTGGTTATTGGTAGTTAATATGCGGTATAAACAATATTAATTGCTTACTTGGCGAAGCAAAAGGTTGTTGGACTGCAATTGAAAAGGGAGCCTGTAGACTGCATCCATTATATCTTGATAAAAATCGACCTATATCTAAGAATTGTTTTGTTTTTCATCAATATATATATATATATATATATAATCTTTCTTCTGGGGGGTATATATACTTCTTCTTGTTCTACTTGCAGATATCCATTTTATTGAAGTTTTTAGTTTCTTATCTTTTGTTTTATAGTGCATCAAGAGGAAAATGGAAGGAAGCCATCAAGCTGCTCCAGTTGATATAGAGAACCCATACATTCCATTAGAAACTTCCATGAGACAGGAATTGGGTAGGTTATCTCCTTTATCCTCTTCATGTTGTACTTACAGAGTTCCAGAGCGATTGAGACGTGTAAATGAAAACGCATACACACCTCAGGTAGTCTCTATAGGTCCACTCCACCATGGCAAGAAAGGGTTAGAAGCCATGGAAGAGCATAAAAAGAGGTACCTACAGGAATTTCTATGTCGGACCAAAGTAAGCTTGGAGGATTGCATAAAGAAAATTAGAGACCGAGAACCAAGATTAAGAAGCTGTTATGCAGAAACCAATGGATTTAGCAGTGATGAATTTGTAAGAATCATTCTAGTAGATGCCGCATTCATCATAGAACTCTTGTTGAAACACAATTTCAGGACACCGAGAAAAGAAAATGACCGCATATTTAACAAACCAGTGATGTTTCTGGATCTAATGACTGACATGCAATTGCTGGAGAATCAACTACCATTCTTCATTCTCGAGGAACTTTTTTACCTACAAGAAGGTACACCCTCTTCTGATGACAGACTTTCAACATTTGTAACTGATCTTTCTCTCAAATTCTTCACTTCGACAATGAATCTGATGTACGAAGCAGATCAAGAGTTCATTTTAAAGAGATTAAGTTCTACAAAAAAAGTAGAACATTTTTTGGATCTTATTTTAAGATCGTTATGCCAGTCAGAAGTTGTTCGATCAATACCATTAGAAGATCTAACTACACCTAGCGTGACAGAGCTCTACCAGGCGGGAGTGAAGTTTAAGGTGGATCGAGTAAAAACAAATTTGACATTCGATTACTGACGGGATTCTGGAAATTCTAAAGATCCCAGTAGAGGATCACACAGAGATCTCACTTAGAAATCTTCTTGCCTTTGAACAGTGTCATTACTAGCACAATTATGTATGTGATTATATGATCATGATGGATCGTTTTGTGAACAACGCAAGTGATGTGGATTTGCTTGTTGAGCGTGGAATTATTGAAAATGTTCTAGGTGACAGTAAAGAGGTGTCGGCTCTATTTAATAACCTTGGCATTGGGATTTTTGGATCCCATCACTTCACATTTGCTAATCTTTGTCACGACCTGAACAGGTACTGCAGTTCGAAAAGGCACAAAAGGATGGCAAATTTGAGACAAAATTATTTCAACACACCATGGCGAACTCTCTCTGTCATTGCAGTTGTTGTTCTCCTCACACTCACTCTTATCCAAACTGTGTGCTCTATTATCTCTGCTGCTAGAGCATGAACCACAACAGGTCTCATTTATTGTGTTCTCTATATCTTTTTCCCCACTGCCAGGTTTCCTTAAAGCAAGTGTGAGATTGGACACAAAAAAAAAAACAAGCAAGCGTGAGAGAGATTAAAAAGGAAAAATAGAAGTTCCTATATTATAGTGGTTTCTTTGTGAGTTTGGAGATTATATTGTGTGGTTTATTTGTCGTAACTTTTTAGCATGTGTGTGGTAATGAGAGATTCATATTTGTGTTGAAATTTGTAGCCTTTTTCGTATCTGTTGGCTGACTTCTTTTAGGACCTTTTGTAACCTGGACAAACTTTTCTCTTGTACATTACATAACCGGAATACAGAGGAAAACCGGGGAAAAAACAAAGGGCAAAAGAGCTTGCATTGGCCTCAGTTCACCCCATATGTCTCTCTATTCTTGCATGATCAATTAATGCCCTCCAATCCAATGAATCCTCTAGATCTTTTCTCCTTATTACCAAAACAAGCTGTGCTTTTCCCTTTTCAATTCGTATTTTTACTCAATTTCCCTTGGTTCAGATCGATAATGAAAAAAATTCCTAAAGAACAAAGAGGGCAAGTGCATGAGAGTAAACAAGACAAATCAAATTGGATTGGTCACAAAATGAATGGAAACCGCAAAAAAAGAGGTCAATCATTTGGACTTGTCATTGGCTTGTGCAAAATGATCGAGCTTTCACCAAATTATTGGGGTAGGTGCACAGTAGGTAGACAGAAGCTTTCACCAGATTATTGGGGTAGGTGCACAGTAACAGTAGGTAGACAGAAGCTTTCACCAAATTAAAGGTCGAGGTGGTTGAATAAAACATTTTGAATTTCATGGTTAAACTTTTATGTGTGCTTATTGTAGGGTGATATATGTACCAAGTATTGTATTGTATTGTGATTCGATCAATAAAAATATAGTATTGTGAAGTGATGAAGCAAAGAAATACTACTTTCATACTAGCTAGTTATTTATTTTGACAACAAATGGATATTAATCTTGCCGAAGAAAAGATATAACATCCGAGTTTTTTTACATATATATATAGGAGGCGGATCCGTGGCATAAAAGGAAAATTTTCTCTCTCCAACCTTTTTGCTGGAAGACGTAATCTCTCCTGCTTCTTTAATCTCAAATATTTATTAGGGTTTAATAAATAAAGAATCTCACCAAAAACTAAATACCGAAACCACAACCACATTCACACGCGCCTCTCTCTCTCTCTCTCTCTCTCTCTCTCTCCTTCCTCTTTAATCTCAAATATTTATTAAGGTCTAATAAGAACTCTTTTCAGTTTATCACAGAATGTTTAGGCACAGATGGAAGAAATATTTGGTAAAACATTTCTTCAACTCACCTTGGACAACTAAGGAAATTGTTGCAGCTGCTATTTTCCTTATGCTCACTTTCGTACAGACGGTGTGCTCTATTATCTCTGCTGCGCAACAATAGTAAGTTTCTCCTTGGCCTTTTCCTCCCCATATCCTTATCCCTTTGTTCATTCACATCACATGTGCTGGTTTTCTACCGGCTTAGAGGTAGCGTCTAGTCTTTGAGAGAGGTGTAAGTTTGGTTTAATTTGCAAACTGTGATTAGTCGTCTATAGTACAGAAGAAGGCTTAGGTTTCCTTCAACTGAGTGTAAGAGAGATTTGAAGTTTGAAAAAAAAATTATGTAGAAGAGTATTGGCATACTCTTACACTTAATTTCCTTTACTAATTGGAATTTACAAGGTTAATTAGTATGATAGGAAGCTGATTTAAATTAGGAATTTCAGATAATTAATTGAGTGAGAAGCCATTCTCTTCTGATAATCGGTTTCTTATTCGTTCACCAGATTCTAGCAGGAAGCTAATTTGGGGTCTCATCAAAGAAGGGATACTAGGAAAGCCTGTGAATACTTATCTAACAAATAAAGCTGTGTAGGTCTACCAACTAAGAAGTTGCTTTGCCCTGATCTCTCTGCATTTCCATATGAAAAGCATGATTTGAAGAAGTGCCCCTGCTAGCTAGGCCCATTGCCAAGCTCCTGAAATGAACTGAAATACGTAAATCCATCAAAGTCTTTCATTCTTTCAAGTGTTCATATTTAACGAATTCAAACTGTATGTATCAAACTGTACGTTTTCTTGCCAAGACTTTTATTTGGCTGAAAATATTGTTATAATTGTATATGATACTAAACTATTTCTCAGATATTTCTCTCATAAATTTCAGTACATTATATTGGAAACTTTTTAAAAGATAAATATAGGGTTGAGGAAAACAGGGGAAAGATAAGGGAAAAGAGCTTGCATTGGCCTGAGGTCCCCCATATGTCTCTCTACTCTGTCCATATCTTCCCTTTCTTGATGAGCTTATCAGCCTCCACAACTTTTGTTTTGGTTGGTCTGCCTCCCACTACTTCTTGAATACAACAGAAACAAATCCATTAATTCATAGTTAATTTATTCCAACGAAATGCACTGTAGCCTTTCCAAGTGATACTAATTTAATTAATTAACACGAAAGGGATCCAATACATATTGAAGTTAAATTCAATGTATTCACACGGTCCAACTTTTTTTAAATATTTATTTATGAAAAAGGGGATTCGAACTTGAGTGCAGAATGAGGAGCACATCCATTCTAGCCAACTTAACTAAACTCATGTCTGCACAAGTTAATATAAGAGTGAAATCAATGAAGTCATTAAGCCAAGCTTGATGGTAAAGATCAACTGATCAAGATTAACATTTCTTTTGCGTCGCCTTTCTGCTTTTTTTATTCTAACCGATTATACCCCGAAGAGTTTACAATTCACAACCTGGCATCCCACACAGAAGACGATTTTGATTTGATAGCAGCCATGCCTTGAAGCTGGTTTAAGAATATGGCCTACTAACTTTCTCGCAATTATATATAAGAGCGTTGTGTGTGTATATTATAACAACGACTGACTTCGGTGCGCGTAAATGAGCAAATAAGAGCATAAGTCTTGATTTTCTGGTAAGTTTTTTTATTGCACACTGTTTTGTATCTTTAAGTTTGTTTTATATGTTGTGGTTTGAGCAAAGTTTGCTGGCGTTACACGGCTGATTTGTATTCCCCATTTCTGGTTATGGCTGAAGTAAGACGTTATTTATTAGATATTATATTAATGCTATTCGCTAGAGAACTTTTTTGGTATGAAAATGGCTCAAAGAGTCAAACTGTAAAGTTTTGCCGCCACCAGTCAAAATAGTTGAATGATTATCAAATGGGTCATTCTACTTAAGGGTGGCTATGGGAGGGAGGGGCGGTGTTCTGCTTGCTGGGTTCTGTTGATTTATTTATTTTTGTTTTTAGTTTTTAAAATTTTCAAACAAGAATTCACATGGTGTAAAAGATTGGTATGCCAACCACTCACGAGATCAGAAGTACTTGGACCTGCTTTAACCATACCCAGCACTACAGACCTATGAGATGCTGAGATGCGGGAGTGAAGCTTAAGCTGATATCAAGTGAAAACAGATTTGACATACGATTCAGTAATGGGATTCTGGAAATTTCAAAGATGACAATATGCGATGACAATATGTGATTCTTTTTTTTTTTTTTTTTTTTGTCTTTAGTAATTTACACATATATCTTTGCGAATCATAACCAATTCTCACATTATTGTGATCATGAAACAATTCTTTGAATAGTCATCTCTTTCTCTACTTTTTCTTTTTGGTCTACATTTTTACCTTGCTAATTACTAGTTGCTACCACTTAGCAGGTCACCCTAATACATGACTCGAAACTTGCATGAGAAATTAGAGGGTCAACTTGACACGATACGTTTATTAAACGAGTCGAATTTTTATTGAGCATTCTTAACACGTATGTGATTCGGACACGACACGCACCCGACACGACACATTATCAACCCTATCTGTATTTAGCCAGAGAAAAAGATAAGGTCCCGTAGATAAGGGACATTAATTCAATCCGGCAAAACCCGTCCTACATAATTATATAAAACAAAAAGTTGTTCTACATAGCCCATCTTTGTACTATACATTAATTATCGAGAGAAAACCCGTTGTACATTAACTTTTTCTCTTGTGTGTGGTAATGATATTCATATTTGTATTGAATATTTATAGCCTTTTCTTGGACGATCTCGTGCTGATGTTTGAGTTCTCCATATGCAAGTGGGCAAAAAAGTTTTCAACATGTGGATAGTAAACTTAATAAAGTTAAGGTTAATTTTGGATTTGAATTTCTTTTTACACATTATTTCATGATATTGTATATAAAAAAAACATATAAATTAAATTATTTAAAATTTGGTAAATTCGAATAACTGGACTGGTAACTGCCAGCTACGTTACGAATATGAAAGGTCTATTTTGGTCTGTATTATTGAGATCATTGAGCAAGACCTCCCAAGGCCAAGTTCTGCACCACATGTTCTTAATTAGGGAAAGGGTTGCTAATGGGTCTAGCCCAGTGAAAAAGAGTCTTGACTTACAGACCACGGGTCTCAAATTCGAATCCCCACGACATCATAATTGTGTGTGTGTATGAAATCTCTCTCTCCTCTAATTTAGACTATCGATTGCTCAAAAAAATTAGGGAAAGGTTTTTATTTTTTATTTAGTCTAAAAGGTAAAATGGAAGAATTAATTATTTTGATTTTAAAAAAAAACTAGTTATATTATGATCGTTGTGCTATAAACATATAAAATCTAGCACAATATGCCTATACTTCTGTTAATGCTTTCTCTTGTTACTTTGAAAACAAAGGAAAAGAGCTTGCATTGTATACTTAGGTGTGGCAATTTCCGATATGACCCGTTATACGATTCGAAACCTGCACGGGAAATTAGCGGGTTCAACCCACACGATAAAAAATCAGGTCAACTTACCATGACCCGTTTAATAAATGAGTGGGTTTCGGGTCAACCCGCCAACCCACTAAAATACCTATCTAACCCGTTTATTAAATGGGTCAACCTGCAAACTCACTAAAATATATCTATGTAACCCGCCAACCTGCTAAAGTACTCACATAACCCGCCAACCCGTTTCTTCTTCATTTTCTTCATTTTTCTAATTTTTGTATTTCTCTTTCTCAATCTTCATACATAGATAGAGGCAAAATGTAATCACTATTCTATATTAAAAAATAAAAAATACAATCACTTGATTAAATTATCAAATTTCAGGTTTTTAAAATTTATTTTTTGATGACCTTGTGAATTTGAGATGTGATTCTTTGTTATTTTTTAAATTCTTTTTTATTGGCCTTTAGTTATTTACACATATCTTTGGGCATCATAACCGATTATCACATTATTGTGATCATGAAAAAATTCTTCGAATAGTCATATCTTTCTCTACTTTTTCTTTTTAGTCTACATTTTTACCTATTACTAGTTGCTACCACTTAGCAGGTCACCTCGATACATGACACGAAACCCGCACGAGAAATTAGTGGGTCAACCTGACACGACACGTTTATTAAACGGGTCGAATTTGTGTTGAGCATTCTTAACATGTATATGATCCTAACACGACACACACCCGACACAACACGACCCATTATCAGCCCTACCTATATTTAGCCAGGGAAAAAGATAAGGTCTCGTAGATAAGGGACATTAATTCAATCCGGAAAAACCCATCCTACATATTTATATAAAACAAAAAGTTGTTCTATATAGCCCATCTTTGTACTATACATTAATTATTGAGAGAAAATTATATTTGGAAAATACTTCCCTTATTCCTTTGTAGGTAGGAATTCCTACATTCTTGTCAATGGCAATATGACATGTATGTCGAAATTTATTTTGATGAAATATTTTTGTACATGTGTCAAACCGTGATTTGTAGGAAGGAAGAGTATTTCCTTCCAAGAAAGGAGACAATAAATATCCTTATATTTTCATGTACCAGAGGAGCAAGTAAGCTCTACCAATCTTTCCGACTGAAGATATCTGCAAGTTATAGTCAATTGAGCAAAGGGTAAGCACAAAATGGTAAGCACAGTTGAAAGTCTCCTATTGTGGTGCTGGTAAGCACAAACTTATCTTCGAAAGTTTAGGGTGTAAAGTGAGATGTCAAACTGGATTAAGACTCGTGACAGCTTTAGAATAATTGAAGAAAACCAATTTATTTATTTTAAATTGTGGATTTACTAGCCGCTAAGAGAGAGATAAATAAACACTACTACGATTTACTATTTGCGCGACGGAAGTTTGCGCGACGAACAAACTTTCGTCGCGCAAGAAGCACTGTTGCGACGAAAAAAAAATTCCGTCGCGCATACAACAGAAAACTAGCGCGACAAATAATTTCGTCGCGGAAACAGTCTATGCGCGACGTAAATAAATTTCGTCGCGCAAAGGTGGTAAAAAAACCCCCGCCTATTTTGTTGGCGCCAAAATCTTGCGCGACGACATAGATCGTCGCGCATGACAATATTGCGCGACAATTCCTACTAATCGTCGCGCAAAGATGGACAGAAAATTGGCTCCTTTTATGGCGGCAAAAAAATTTTGCGCGACGAGAGTTTTCGTCTCAAAAGACAACTTAGCGCGACGAAAAAATCAACCGTCGCGTAAGAAAACGAGGGAAACTTATTTTTGGCGCCAAAATGCAGGGTGGATTATGTTTTTTTGCGCAACGGAAGTGCCGTCGTCGCGTAAAGTATAATAGCGGTGCGAGCTTGAGCGACTAAAGTTTCACTTTGGGCGACGCCGGATCGTATTTGCGCGACGGAAGTTTGTGCGACGAATAATTTTGTTCGTCGCGCAAAAAAGCAGATGTCGACACGTGATTGCGCGACGGAAATGTTGTTTTGTGCGACGGAAAAGTGGGTTTTCGCGACGGCATTTTGCGAGACGAATTTTGTTGTTCGTCGCGCAAAGTCCTTCTTCTTCATATTAGTATCTGCCATTGCAGAGGCAGAATGCAAAAATTGCATTCTGCCTCTCTCTCACTCTCCCTGCATTCTGCCTCTCTCTCACTCTCCCTGCCGCTGCTCTACTGTGAATTCAGTACGTTTATTGGGTATGTATTTTTTGTCGTTAGTTTAAATGTATTAATGTAAATTCGTACTAATGCTATTAATTTTGTTCTCATTAGGGATATTTGTGATTAGTGATTGGTGGAGAACGATTGAGAAGGTATGTTATTGTAAAAGTTTGTTTGTTATGTTTGTACTTTTTTTGTGAAGTTATATGTTTATAATGTTGTGAAATTGTGCGAGACGTAGCACAATGTGTTGTGATGTACGAAGTTAATTGAAATTAACTTCGTACTTTTATTTTTATGTTTAGTAACACGTAGTTTCCCGTTGGAGATTAGTTGGATTTCGTGCATGGATGCGTAAGGCATGACTGCGGTCCAATTAATTCTTGAATTGTCCCATTATTTGGACAGTTTGGTAATGTATAGTGTTGTCACATAATCTTCGGCTACAGGATTAGGTTTCGATTGTGGAGATTTCGGTGTCATCTCAGTACGTTCTTCGGGTGGTACGTAGGTATTTATACCTATGCCCACTTCAAGAACTGTGTCGAGATGCTGCCGAAATTAATCCACGCCGAAATCTAATCTC
>NC_047650.1:36407433-36423200 GCF_902201215.1 Prunus dulcis | reverse complement strand
AAATATAACCCTCTTTATACAAAGTTAAAAAATGATGAACACAAAACGTATATGTAAAAAATATAAAGCATACACAATTTGAACTCATTGAGGAAATGGCGCCAAAACCTTGCGCGACGAATCAACCTCGTCGTGCAAGTTTAGCGCGACGCATACGTATTCGTCGCTCCAAGTTTGCGCGACGAAAAGACCTCGTCGCGCATATCTTGAGCGACGCATACATATTCATCGCGTAAAGTCACACACTGCGCGACAAAATATTGTTCCGTCGAGTATGGTCTTTTTGCGCGACGACAATGGTCCATTCGTCGCGCAAATATATATTAGTGTAACGTTATAGTATATATACACACATATATATTTAAAATTGGCGATCGAATTAGTTCATTGTATTCATATGGAGTGAAGGACTGTCCCTGCAAAAAATCATCAACATCGGAGTTAAAATAACCGTTCAATCATCACTTTTTCTTTAGAACCGTCGAAAAGTGTTACCCCGTTACTTAATCTCTGAATATTATTTTTCTCCGATTTTTGCTGTCTATGATCTCGAAGTATAAAAAAACAAGTTTGACGGCTGGATGACTGAAACTAGTTACGTAGACTGCGTGTGCTATCAAAATCATATATTCACCAAAAACCTTATAATTTGTTCATACATTCACAAATGTAACTTAACATTTATGTGGTATCCCCTAGTGTAAAAATCTGAAATTGAAGATCAAATTCAGTCCTTCTATTCATATAGGGTCAACAAATGTTGTTGTAAAAAATGATCAAAATCGGAGTTCAAATAACCGTTAAATCATGACTTTTCATTTATAACCGTCGAAATATTTTGTCCCGTTCCCTGATATCTGAATGTTTGGTCGTTTTGATTTTTGGCGTATACGATCTCCAAGTATAAAAAAAATAAGTTTGCCGGTTGGATCATTGAAACTATTTTAGGGTTTAGGGTTTAGGGCTTAGGGCTTAGGGTTTAGGGTTTACATTTTAGGGTTTACGTTTTGCGCGACGAATAGAATTTCTATCGTCGCGCAAAGTGAAATTGGTAAAGATTGCGCGACGGATAAGCTGTCATTCGTCGCGCAATCTGGGACACACAGTTCACCCCTCCATCCCCTTTGAACACTTAGTGAAAATTTGAACCGAATGAAAGTCTGAACTGGCGCGACGAGCAAAACCAAAAACGTCGCGCAATACAAAGCTTATTCGTCGCACAATCACTCGAGCCTCTGAACACTTGGGCGAAAATTTCAACAGAATCACAATCTTGATCTCGCGCGACGAATACAAGCCTTCGTCGCGCAAAAGGTAAGTTTCAGCCAAACCCTATACCCCAAAATTTTGGCGGCTATAAGTGTTTTTCGCGACGAATAACGTGTATGCCATCGCACAAGTATGCTATTGCGCCACGAATACAATCCTTCGTCGCGCAAAAGGCAACGACCCTTCAGTTCCAGCCAAACCCTAAACCCCAAAATTTTGGCGGCCATAAGTGTTTTGCGCGACGAATTGAATGGTTTCCGTCGCGCAAGTACTGTATTCCGTCGCGCAAGTATGCTATTGCGCGACGCTTAATCCCTTCGTCGCGCAAAAGGCAAAGACCCTTCAGTTTCAGCCAAACCCTAAACCCCAAAATTTTGGCGGCCATAAGTGTTTTGCGCGACGAATAATTAACTTGCCGTCGCGCAAGGACATTTTGCGCGACGATTACTTCCTTCGTCGAGCAAAAGGCACAGACGCTTCAGTTTCAGCCTCCCGCTAAACCCTAAATCCCAAAATTTTGGCGGCCAGAAACTGTTTTGCGCGACGAATAGAGTCCTTTCCGTCGCGCAAGGCTCATTAATACCATTTTGCGCGACGGATTTGTCGTCGCGCAAGATTCATTAATACCATTTTGCACGACGCATTGTACCCTTCGTCGCGCAAAGTCGAATAAATCTGCAGAAACGACCCGAGGCCTCCTTCTTCCCCATTTCTGGTTTTCCTCCTTCTTCCCCGTTCCCTGCCTCTCTCTCCGCCGTCACCTCAACCCTCTCTCTCCGCCGTGACCTCAGCCACTCCCTGCCGTCCCCTCGCCGCCTCCCTGCCGTCGCAAATTCATCAGTTTTTCCCGATTTTTCGCCGGCCATTTTCTCTCTCCTCCGGCCACCATTTCCGACGCCTAAGGTATGATTTCTCGACTATTTTTTGTGCTCTAGCTGATGGTTGGTTAGGATTTACTGAATTTTCGCTGTAGGAAATAGGAATTAAAACCCTAGGTTTTGGCCGGTTTGGGAATGTCAAATCCGGCCACTTCCGGCCATTTTTCGGGGTAGGTCCGAGAACAAAAGTGGCTCCAATTAATGTTTTCAACCTAGGGTAGGAACCTTGGCCTTTAGTTTTTAGAATTTTTCGGCGAATTTTATCGCTTTGGACACCCACGCACTGCCGGCGAGTGTGGTGGCGGGTGGGATACTGTGGCAGTGGGGCATTGGGTCCCGGAGCAATCCCCTGTTTGTCACGAGCGCGTAGGTTTGCTCGGATTTGAATTTGGTTGCCGTTTGAGTCTTGATCGGATTTCACCTATTGTGCGATTTCCAGGTTTGATATGTTCGGACCGTTGGATCCAACTAAAACTCACGTAGTTGTACCTTTGTGTTTCTAGGATCGTTTAGGATTCGACCGATCGTTGATCGGAGTCCCGGATACTCCGAAATTCCAAACCCTAGGTCATGCTATGCTTTTAATTAATTAGTTTAAATTCTGAATGAAATTATATGTGCAGATGTCAGATTTGATTAGACGTGGTAGGTCGATGACGACTGCACCGAGTTCGGATCCCCCGGCTCAGTCGGCATCTGCTGCCACTGCTCCAGCTATGCTGGACCACGTGGTGGTTGGTCCCGGGGCGTCCTAGGCGCCTGCGTCATCTTCGTCATCCGTCGCGCAGCCACCTAGTGCTAGGCGGCGGCACCGGCCCACCGACACCATCGACACGACATCGATCGACGGTACTGGTGCCTCGGGATCACAGCCAGGTATAACTACACTTTTGTATTGTTAATTTTATATTGAAATTTGACAATGTTTTTTTATTTAACATTAATACCTTATTTCTTTGCAGCGAAGAAGAACACCCGTGGACCGTGTCGTCAGCTGAAGACGGCGAAGGTCACCCCGGTGACCAACAGTCGTATCAGCATCGGATACGACGAGCGCCATCGGGCTGCACCGACGGCGGAGTTGCATAGCTCCTTGGCCCACGACATTGGCCACGTCGTGCGGACCCATTGCCCGATGCAATGGAAGTCTTGGAGGGTCATGCCCGACGAGATCAAGGCGGAGGTTCGCGGCCAGTTGTCGGTATGTACCTTACATTTTCATTATTTTTCTTTAAAATTGTGTATATTTCTATTACTTAACGTATCTAATTAATTGATTGCAGACGAACTATAACTTGGAGGATCTCGACGAAGAGTCGCTGACGTACGTCAACAGACTCTTCGCTGAGAGGTACAAGCAGTGGAAGAGCGACTTGCCCCACCATTTTCAGGCCTTTGATGATCCGCAAGTCGCTCTTCAGGAGGGTTGCCCGAAGGAGCTTGAGGGGCGGGAGGATAGTTGGGAGTGGCTCTGCGCTCATTTTCAAGCGCCCGAATTTGTGGTATTTTTTTTAATTATATTTGTTTAATTATTACTTATTACTTATTAATGTTTATTTTATTTTTTTTATTTCATTATTATTTAATTTTTTATATTTTAACTAATACGTTTCATTTTTTGTATAACAGAATAAAGCCCAAGTGAATAAGGGTAATAGGAAGAAGAAGACCCTTCTCCACCATTCCCGCTCCAGACCCTTTTCGTATAGGATGGATGCACGGCGTCGGGTAATAATCACAAAATTTTTATTTCATTTTTAATGTCATTTTTATTAATTTATTTTTTTCATACTAATATTTTTCTTCTTTTGTTCAATTTAGGAGGGGTCCAAGTTCCCAAAGATCGACGTCTTTGGTGACGTTTATGTTTGACCCGGGAATGAGTTGGCCGAGTCCCTTCATGTAAGTATTATTTAATTTTAATTCTTATGTTACGCATTCAATTTATATGCATGTTTTAATTTATATTTTATGTTATGTTCAACAGACGACGATGGTGGAGAGGAGCCAGTTGGTTCTTCAGGAGTCCGCCTCCCAGTTTCCTCCCGAGACTCCGATCGAGTCTGTGGCTCCTCCACAGGATGCTGGATTTCAGATCTTGACGGAGACGTTGGATCAGGCTCTCGGGAGGAGGCCGGGGACATATTGTCGAGGGATGGGGAATGCCCGGCGGAGGGAACCTAGACCTCGTTCATCGGCGCAGTCAAACAGTCAGGTCACTGCTTTGACAGCACAGGTGGCTACTCTTGAGAACAAGTTGTCGGCCATTCTGCAATCCCTCGCACAGTCCGGCATTCCAGTCCCGCATTTTGATGCGCCGACCTCCGAGCCCGTCCATCCCCAGCATCCCCACCAGACCACTGCCCCGGTGAACGCCCAGACCTCCGACCCGCATATTGGCGACGACTCGGTTGATTTTGATTCATTATTTGATTAGTGTATTTATTTTCATCATAAACATTTATTTTATTTGTAATACATTTATTTTATTTTATAACAAAATTTTATTCTAATTTATTTTTATTGCAATTTCATTGTTTAATCAATAAAAAAAAACCAATTTTATTTAAAATAAAAAATAAAAAAATAAAAAAATTGTAATATTATTTTTGCGCGACGGCAAATATTTCGTCGCGCAAACCCACATGTAACAAAAAAAATAAATAATCAACTTTTTTATTACTTTTAATTATTGCGCGACGAAAATATACGTCTCGCAGACACTTTTTGTGCGACGAAAGATATTTTCGTCGCGCAAATATATGAGCGACGACAACTTTCTCATCGCGCGAATGGTTCTACGGCGAACATCTACGTCTCCCTAACAAGTTTTGCGCGACGAATTATTTTTCGTCGCGCTATTCCCGTCGTCGCGCAAATGTACGATGGTTTATGGGACGAATAGTTGTTTCGTCTCCATACCGTTGGTGCAACGATGGTTTACCCGTCGCACAGTTTTGCGCGACGAATGGTTGTACCTCGTCGCGCAAAGGCTTTCTTCACGATCTTCGCGCGACGGAATATGCGCGACGAATTTTTTGTCGCGCTGAAGTTAGTGCGACTAAATGAGACTTTGCGCGACGTTTTGTTATTCGTCGCGCAAAGAGTAAAATGTAGTAGTGAAAAAGAGAGAGCTTCATATCCGAAGGGGTTTCCCATGGATCCCATTGGATCTTCAATGTTCTCCGCCTTTTAGTGGACCTATGTATGTCGATCTACTTTTCTTTTCGCAGTTTTCTTATCTCAGATTCAGATTAGTTTTGGTTGTGCCACATCTTGTGGGGCTACTCTTTGTGGTGCTGCGGCTTGGTCATGGTGTTAGATTTTCTGTATATGTGTTCATGATCTTCCACACAACCTGAGATATATAGAAGACGTACCTGGCACCATCTTTCTTGAGTACACAATCTCAGAACTCATTCACAGCAACTCCAGCAAAAGACACGAACGACTCAAAACTTCTACTCTCTCTCAGAAGTTGTTTTAGCTCTCTCTTTATGATCAGATTAGGTTTAGAGAACATGTATGACGAGAGCAGAGTCTTATGCTTATATAGGGCTAGGTCAAGTCGTCTCTACTTATCACCAAGGGCCGACTTGACTTACACTTTAAGCCCATCAAGCAATGGTTCGCAGAAAAGGAAATAAATCGGACCCCTTTAATTGGCTTCAAAACTTTCCTTATTTCACAAAGTTTTGAGCCCCAAGGAACCTAATTTAAACTATTATCAACTTTGATATAACTTAGTATCTAGTACACCGATCTAAATAAGAATATAACACATGGTAGATACACTGCTCATTGGTGCGTTGAAGCCCTGGAGTAATGAAAATAAGCATGAATGTATTAAGGCAAAAATGTAAGTGGCAAATTAAATGCACATAAATTGAAACTAGGCACCACTAAAGTATTAGGGGTTTGTCAACAATATAAGGGCTCGTTTGGTACATCGGACTGTACTAACTAATTTCTGTCGGATAGTATTAATTTGTTCTGGAGAGTACTGACTGTTTATCCATAATATTATAAGGCGTTTGGTGTTATTTCGGATAAATCGTCTGACTAAGGTTATATTGTGCTTGATGCTATTTTGGATAACATCGGATAAGACTATTTTGTTATAAAAAAAAATTCTTTGATAATTTAAGTGGAAATTGAAATTCAAATGTCATGAAATTTTTTTGGTAAGATTCATATGACAATATTTGTTTTTCAATTATTTTTGCCAAGAATTTATAACCTATTATCATAATTGTAGTATCTCATAAAAATTCCAACATACTCGCATACATTAATAAAAACAATACCAAATAATGTATAATTCAAAATAATCACCGACTGACCGAAGTATCAAACACTTGAAAAAAAAAAAAAAAAAGGAACCAAATTAGATGCCATCACTTGATGGTGTCACATAGGGATAGAAAAAAATCCCCGCGGGAGCGGGTCCCCGTCGGATCCCCGACCCTAAAGGGAGGAGATTTCGGGGCCAAACGGGTATCGGGTACGGGAATCCCCGAACTTGAAAAATTCCCTACGGGTATGGGGAGGGGATGGTATTAACGTCCTCATCCTCGAACCCGACCCGAAAATATATATGTTTATGTTTTATAATATTTTTGTTTAATCCTAAGTTAACATCCCTCTCCTAATTTTTCCTAATCTTCCTTGGAATTTCATATTGATGTGATTTTGAATAGTTGAGTTGAACTTTATAGTTAATATGGATGCATTGAATGATAATTTAATATGAAACTTAATGTTAAAATGTATTACAAATATTTTTTATGCAAAAAAAGACCGGGGATTTGGGGCGGGTATGGGGAATAGTCCCCCGACGAAAATGGGGATGGGGATTTCTCGAAACCTATTAAACGGGGATGGGTTCGAGGACGGGGGCGGGTATGGAGAGCGGGGACGGAGATGGTATTGTCATACTCAGCCCCTACCCGACCCGTTGCCATCCCTAGTGTCACATGGCCCAAAGGTAAGGAGCCTTGTGCAGCAATTTGACTATTGAGGCGAGCCATAGTTCAGAGAAGTGGAGATAATTATTTTGACCTTATCTGGTCACTTTGATTCCCCATTGGTTTTCTTCCTGCTTCAATAAAATTGTATCTTTGTGCAGGTTGTAATGGAGACTATTGATTCATATGGGTGTTTCATGGGAACTGAATTGGAGTCAAATAACCTTGTGGCGATAAAGCATATATTTTGGTTGACGCTGTGAGCGATGGCATCTAATTTGGTTGTTTTTTTTTTTCAAAAATAGTTTACTTCTCAAGGGAAAAATTCATAACCTAAGTTCCACAAAAATTTAATAAAAAATAAAAAATATAAAGAAAAGAGAAGAAGAAAGAAGCATATTGGAGAGAGTATAAAAAAGAGAGAGTGAGAGTGAGAGATGGATACCTGGAGAAGAGTGAAGAGAATAACCTATGGAGAAGATAGCAGCGAAGAACCCTAGGCAAAAGAAGATGAAAATAACTTGTGTGTTCTTTTTTCCTAGCTATATAATTAAGTGTAACGACCCGGTCCTAAATAAATTGGTAATTATTAATTTATTAAGATAAAGGACCATTTTGCTCATAGAATATTTTATTAGATTTAAAGTTGACTTTTTGACCGGGAAGGAATTTGGGAATTTTGATTGTACCGTTGCATAAAGCACGGCAAAATGAGTCCGTAGACAGGTAGTGCGCTCGAATCGAAATTGTAACGAAAAAGATACGATCAAAATACCCTTAGTGGCATAACCATAATTTTGACGAAAAGGGTTTGATAAAAATATGATCTCTCTCTCTCTCTCTCTCTCTCTCTCTCTCTCTCTCTCTCTCTCTCTCTCTCTCTCCCCACGACGATAACCCTCTCTCCCTCTCTCTTTTCGAAACTCCGGCCACCGGCATTGGCTGCCGCTCCAGTCATCGAAAAATGGGATTTTTAGGCCGGTTTCGCTCGAAACTTCACCGTCAGCGATCTCTCTCCTCCGGCCTCCATTTTTGGAGATTAAGGTATGGAAATTCATCCATTCTTCATAATCTAATTGATGGTTGGATATGATTTCATTAATTTTGAGTGTTGATGGTTCGATTTTCATAGTGAAATTGGACAGATTTTGGGATTGCGATTCCGGCCACTTCTGGCAACTTTTTGGAGTAGGTCCAAGAACAAAAGTGGTTCCAAATAGGGTATTACACCTAGGATAGGAGTCTTGAGCTTTGATTTAAAGATTTTTCAGTGATGCGGCTCGCTTTGGATACCCATGCGCTGCCGGCTCGTGTGGCAGCGCCTGGGCACTATAGAAAAAGGGCATTGTGTCCGAATGTAATCTCCTGGTCCTCACGAGTACGTAGGTGTGCTCGAATTTTAATCCGGTTGTCGTTTGACTATCGAACGGATTTCGCATATTGTGCGTTATTCGGGTTCGATAGGTTTGAACCTTTGGATAGTCTTAAATTTAAAATATGTTAATCTAGGCATTTCTAGGATCGTGTAGGAATTCACGGATCGTGAATCGGAGCCCCGGATGTTCCGATTTAATAACTTAAATTTGATGTTTTATAATAACTGTCCAATTGTTCGATCACGAGCGATCCGACCGTTCGATCTGGACCAAACTTGCAGGACGTGTATCTTAAACCTTGTAAAACCCATAGGAACTTTCGGATCAAAATTTGGAGGTCGTAGGCCCGTTTGACCAAGTTCGGGTAGTTTGACTGTTGGTTGACCATGAGTCCTCCGAGGTAGTTTTACCTTCCCAGGAGGATTAAAATGACCGTAGTGACAGGTCTTATCGTTAGTTGATTATGTGGGATGAGGGGATTATCAGATGCTAGATTGTGGCTGAGGTTTATGCAATATTGGAAATTAATATATATTTTTAAAGGTATAAAGAGGTTTTGGAAACAAGGATTGAGAGATTCGTACATAGTCGTAATAGTAACACTTAAACGGAAATTAGGTTTGATTTGATGATGAGCTATATAAAAGGTCAAGTTAATTGTGATTAAGTATTGAGTGACTTTTGGGGGAAATCGGGAATTGAACATTATGGTTTATGGTGGAGCGTCATAGGATTACATTATGTGAAAGTACATACTTCCAATACGCGGCGTTGGATTTTTCAGCATGAGACAGACCCCATAGGCGGTGTTAGATTTTTCGGCGTATGGGGAGATTATGTGATTATTAGGTCTCACGTGGCGTTGAATTTTTCGGCGTGAGACAGACCCCATACGCGGCGTTGGATTTTCTGGCGTATGGGGAGATTTTGTGATTATTAGGTCTCACGTGGCGTTGGATTTTCCGGCGTGAGACAGACCCCATAAGCGGCGTTGGATTTTCCGACGTATGGGGATATTATGCAATTATTAGGTCTCACGTGGCGTTGAATTTTCCGGCGTGGGATAGATCCCATACGCGGCATTGGATTTTCCGGCGTATGAGGAGATTATGTGATTATTAGGTCTCACGTGGCGTTGAATTTTCCGGCGTGAGACAGACCCCATATAACACCTTGACTCCAAATTTAATCCCTTATTTAAATTATTTAAGTGAAATTACAAATTTACCCTTGGGGTAGGAGTATTTTGATCATTTTCTTACTCTAAAAGAGTTTGGGGCAATGACTAGTATATTTGAGTATGTCGTACTGAGATGAGTCTATAGACACGTAGTGGGCTCGAATCGGAGTTGTAACGAGAGAGATATGATCAAAAGAAACTCAGTGACACAATTGTAATTATTTTGAAATGAATTTTTTTTAAATATAAAAATCAGATTTCCTTCTCTCTCTCTCTCGTGGTCTCTCTCTCTCCTCTCTCGCGCGCGCAGCGACAGCCGGCCACATTTTGGCCTGCCGTTCTCTCTTCCGGCCTCCGATGACGACGGGGCAGGTACCAAAATCACCGGGCTATTGTCCTCTTCCAACCCCAGCCAGGTCCCACCGCCAGCAGCAGCGGTTTCGCCGAAAAATGGAGAAGAAGCGACCGGTGTCGTCCAAACTTCTCTGCCTTCGATCTCCCTCCTCCGGCCACCGATTCGAATGAATGAGGTATGGTTTCTCACCTACTTTTCATGCTCTAGCTACCTGTTGGGTTGGATTCGATCGATTCCCAGCGTAGGTAATTCAATTTACGAATTGAAATTTGGCCAGTTTTGGGATCGAGATTCCGGCCACCTCCGGTTGGTTTTTGGGGTAGGTCCAAGAACAAAAGTGGCTCCAAATAGGGTGTTATACCTAGGGTAGGAGCTTGGAGCCGTAGTTTTGAGATTTTTCTGCGATGCACAATCACTTTGGGCACCCAGCGTTGCCGGCGCGTGTGGGGGCACATGGGCAATAGTAGTGAAGTTGCACTTTGTCTCAATAAGATCCTTTGGTTTTCACGAGTGCGTAGGATTTCGCGGATCTCAATTTGGATACCATTTGACTATCGAACGGATATCGCCTATTGCGAGTTATCCGGGTTCGATAGGTTGGGACTGTTGGATGGTCTTGAATATAATATATGTTAATCGAGGTATTTCTAGGATCGTGTAGAAATTCACGGATCATAAATCGGAGCCCCGTATGTTCCGATTTTATAATTTAAAGTTTATGTTTATATTAACCGTCAGATTGTGAGATCGTGAGCGATCTGACCGTCCAATCTAGACCAAACTTGCAGAATGAGTGTCCCATACCTTGTAGAACCTTTAGGAACCTTTGGAGTGGAATTTGAAGGTCATGGGCCCCGTGGGCCCGTTTGGCCAAGTTTGGGTAGTTTTGACCTCGGGTTGACCTTGAGTCTTCCAGAATAGTCTCACCTTCCCAGGAGGATTTAAATGACCTTAGAGATAGGTCTTGAATGTTAGATGAATTATGTTGATTAGGTGGGATTAGGATATTAATTTATTGTTTTAAATTGAGGAATTATCGGATGCTAGACTGTTGTTGAGGTTTACACAATATTAGAAATCAATATATATATATATATATATATGTTTGTAAAGGTATAAAAAGAGTCTAGAATGTCAGTTTGAAGTGATATACGCACTACCTTAAGCGCTCCCCGAATTTTGATGACACTATAAGTACCACCGCGTGAATGTTAGGTCCCACGTGGCGTAGGTTATCCAGCGTGTTGACAGACCCCATACGTGGTGTTAGTTGTACCGGTGTATGGGGAGATATTGTAATATAGTGTTGAGGTCTCGCGTGGCGTAGGTTATCCGGCGTTGAGACAGACTCCATACGTGGCGTTGGTTGTACTGGCGTATGGGGTGATATTGTGATAATATGGTGTGGTCGCACGTGGCGTAGGTTATCCGGCGTGTTAACAGACCCCATACGTAGCGTTGGTTGTACCGGCGTATGAGAAGATATTGTAATATGATGTTAAGGCCTCGCATGACGTAGGTTATCTGGCTTTGAGACAGACCCCATACGTGGCGTTGGTTGTACAGGCGTATGGGGAGATATTATGATAATATGGTGAGGTCGCACGTGGCGTAGGTTATCCGTCGTGTTGATAGACCCCATACGTGGCGTTGGTTGTACCGGCGTATGGGGAGTTTATATGAATAACAGAGAGATGAATAAAGGTATTGTATCTGTTTGGAATCGGGTTATAGTAGAAAAGAACTTCGTGTGGCTTGATCCCTCAGTAAGGATACGTAGGCAGCCTAAGGTTACTAGGTGCAGCTGCAGACTAAATGTTAGTCACGTTGTTTTATGGAGATTGGTTCGGACCTTGTTGTTGGTCCTGAAATTTAGGTGAAAATAAGATGCAGTCTTGTTAGGAGGTTTAAATTTTGTATGTTTAATATTTGGGAATTCAGATGATGGAAATTGCATTTGGCGTTTATAGTTGTGTTTAGAATTTATTAATGGTTTCGTTGTGAATTATTGGAAGGCCGAAAGGCGTTTATTTGAATTGCATGAAGTTATATTATGCATGTTGCCTGTTGGGATATTAAATGTGTTTTTATTCAGGTTGAAATTTTGGGAATTGTTCAATTTATAGGGAAGACTTTGCCGAAATTTCGGCAGAAATTCTCAGTCTTTAGTAAGTGGGCCCAGCATCGGGGTGATGTCGGGAATTCCACAGGATTCGTCTAGGGTTTCCAGAAATTCGGGGCTGGTCCTGTCACCCCATACGCGTCGTTGGATTTTCAAGGCGTATTGGGAGATTATGTGATTATTAGGTCTCACGTGGCGTTGGATTTTCCGGCGTGTGAGACAGACCTCATACGTGGCATTGGATTTTCCAGCGTATGGGAAGAATATATGATTATTAGGTCTCACACATAGCGTTGGAATTTTCGATGTGTAAGACACTAACAGGGAGAAGAAAAATGGATTAGTTTACTATATCGGAGAAATGCTAGAGTATAAAAAGAATTATGTTTGGTGTGTGTAGATTTAAATAAAAACGGGGAAAAATAACTCTTGAAATAACTTACTTTTACTGCTGAAACGGTTGTATATCATTTGGCACATGACTATGGATGAAAGAACTACGTGCGGCTTGAGAAGGGTACGTAGGTAGCCTGGAGTTCCACCTAGGTGCAGCCTCAAACTAAATTTTATTTGTGTTATTTTATTGAGGTTGGTTTTAACCTTGTCGTTGGTCCTGAAATTCGGTTGAAAACGAGATGCGAGTAAATAATTCATACTCCTGTTTGGCTGAGGGAGGATTGTGTAAATATGTTCTGGTCAAAACAGGTATAAAACTCATTTTGGATTTATGTACGATTTGGGCTGAGGCCTTAGACTACTTGCGATTGTGTTAGAAGGTTAAAACCTTGCATGTGGGATAGTTGGGATAGATAGATGATGAAAATTGCATTTGGCATTCATAATTATGTTTGAATTTATTATTTGTCTTGTTTAAGGTATTATTTGATGCATAGGGTTTGTTGGTAGTTTGGGTTCGAATTGTTCGAAGGCCGGAGGCCGATGTTGTGAATTGTATGAAATTATCTTGTGCATGCTGCCGGTTGGGGATATTAAATGTGTTTTAAGCGGGTTGAAATTTTTGGGAAATGTTCAAGTTACAAGGGAGACTTTACCAAAATTTTGGTAGAAAGTCTCGGTCATCTTTAGTAAGTGGGTCCGGCATCGGTGTGATGTCAGAATTTCCACAGGATTCGTCTCGGGTTTCGAGAAATTCGGGGTGGGTCCTGTCATTAAGTGTGTATTATCTAAACCGGGGTAAGGGTGGTTGCGGTTCGGTAATCATGAATTTTTGCCCAAACCGCAAACTGACCGACTGTTTGCAGTATGGTAATTTTTGCAGTAAACCACAAAAAGTGGTCGGTTACTGTGAATTAGCAGTTTAAAACTGCAAGTTATTTTGGTGTCATAAAAATCCAATCTTCCACATTTTAGGCATAGTTTTGATGCTTCTTTTGAAGCCTTTTGAGTTCAAGCATACTTTAACCCAAAAATATAAATTCACAACTAAAGAAATAAATTCACAACCTCAACTTCTCAAGCATATATAAATTCACAACCTCCTCAACTTCTCAAGCATTCACAACCTAAAGAAAATTAAAGTTACAATTTCAAGCATTCCAATTAAAGTTAAACTTCTCAAGCATTCACAACCTCAACTTCTCAAGCATTCCAATTCCAAATCTTTTAAAGTTACAAACCAAAAGGAAAATGCAATGCAAAATGAATTAAAGTTACCACCCAAAGGAAAAATCAAATTCAAAGTGAATTAAAGTTACAAACTAAAAGGAAAATGCAATGCACCAATGATACAAACTCGAGTGTTGGTGGTGGTGAGTGGATTTGAAGGACCCCGTTGTGTTGTTTGAGCACCAATGCTATCTACAAATAAAACAACATAAGTTTAGTACATTTTATTATAAGAAGCAGCATAAATAACATAAGCATAAATAAACTAATTACTTATAAGATAAGTGGTCTTGTTATACAACGACTACGATTAAACAATAAAATGCAATTTTTATTTTTTTAAAAATATGGTCGCGGTTTACGGTAACTGCAAGTTGTGAAAATCAAATACCGCAACCGCAACCACAAATGCGGTTCGGTTCTTCATACATACATGGTCAGACTTCTTTTTTTTTCTTTTTTCTTTTTAATGCAAAAAATATATGAACCCATAAATATTAAGGTTTCTTTGGAATAACCCATGTGATTTTATGTAAGCCAATTATTTTTTGATGTAGTCCATTGACTATTTTTACACGTCAGCAAACTTACCTTGGTGAGTTGATGACTCAGTTCATATTTATTGTTTTCATTTTTCAAAATTTTTTGCCTTTTTTTGTCCTCAATAAATTTTTATATTGTCAAATCTCTTAATTATTGTTTGATTTAATGTTTATTTTAAATCAATAGTTATTACATATAATATTAGATCTAATGTCAACCATATATAATTGTCAATTCATTTTTCATTATTCGTNGTATGAGATGACAATAATTGTCATGTGTGTGAAGTGCAGAACTTGCCTAGATTGCACTCACACTCACTCATGCATCAACCATTGATTGGAGTTTGGATCCATAAATAAAACACATGAAATTGTTTGTAATTCACATAATCATTGCATTAACAGGTATTTGCACAAAATTTGTCATATTGCTTTGATGATGTTAAAGCCTATGATCAGTAATCCCTATGCTCATGTACTTTGTAAAATTTGTAATGTGCCTGGTTGACTAGTTGTGTAAATACCAATGTGATTGTGCAAATACGTGGTAGTATATGTGTTCACGTTATTTCATCTTGTATTTCAGGAAATGGGATCCAACGTGGAGCTGGTATGGCCAGAGTCAGAGGCATATTCGTCACGGGTGAACAACTGCTCACATGCAAATTCATCTCTAGCTGCAATTCGAGTGAAGTTGAGTGCGGAACAATTAGAACAATTCAAGACATCATGCTTTGGCCATCTTCTGAATATAGATAAGATTCAGTTTAGCGGGCGGATTGTGCATGGGGTTGTGTTGCGTAGAGTAGCGGGGCAGGGTGTGAAAGACTTGGATGGACTGAGTTTCTTAATAGGGTGTGACGTTGCTCAGTTCACTCATCAGGATTTCTGTTTGATCACAGGGCTTCGTTTTGGGGAAGTGCCTGAAGTTTCCAGTGGAGAGAGTGATGAAATTAGACTTCAGAAAAGATATTTTATAGACGAAGGAATTACATGTAATGCTTTAGAAGAAGCATTTCTGAGGTGCACAGAGGAAGATGACATCTACAAGCTAGCTCTTGTTTACTTTGTTGAGTTAGTGGTTTTGGGAAGGGACAAACATTTGAACATCAATCTAAATTACCTGACCCTTGTAGAGGACTTGGATGCGTTCAACAGGTATCCGTGGGGTTCGGTGTCCTTTGACAAAACCCAAGACAGTCTATTTTCTGCACCAAAAAAGTATGTGAAAAGCTTTGAAAATGAAGAGGGAAGAGGGAAGGGGAAAAGTAAGGTAACGGGAACAAGCTGGAGAAATGAGAAGGGCAAGAAGGATAAGCATGGTGAAGCGCAAAGGAGTGGCTGGAGTTTTAAAGGTTTCACGTATGCTTTCCAGGTACATGGTAATAATGTTCATGTCAGTTATGTTTTGTTTTTTCTTTAAAACTTAAATAATGACTTTTGTCCTGT